>NC_066522.1:18398181-18430681 GCF_024679095.1 Eriocheir sinensis
CAACCTTGACCTCTCTCACACCTGTCCCACGGTCTCATCAAAACACCCACCTCTACACCCCATTCTATACCTTCCCTTCCACTCTCTACCTTGCCCTACCTTTCCTTTACCTCATTACACCCTTCTGAGCCTCACCTAGCTTTTCCTTTCCTTTCCTTTCCTTTCCATCTTTTCTTACAGTTTTCCCTTTTCTTTACCTCCGTTTCCTTTCCCTTCCCCTTCCTATTGTCTCCCTGTTCACTTACCTTTCCCTTTTACCTCCCTGCACCCTTTTGAGCCTCACCTAGCCTTTCCCTTTCCTTTCCTTTCCCTATTTTCTTAGTTACTCTCCTCTACCCTCCGCGGCCTGTTCTCCCTTTCCCTTACCTCCCTGCTTCCTTTTCCCTACTTTCACTTTTCTCTCACAATTCACCTTCCCTTTCCCCCTTACTTTCCTGCACCCTTTTCAGCCTCACCTAGCGCTTTCCCTTTCCTTCGCTTACTTTCCTCTCATATTTCTCCTTCACTAATACCACGAATAGACTATCCTCCCTTTCCTTTTCCTTACCTTTACTTTACATTACTTTCCCTCACTTTTCATTTACGGTTTCACTCACCTGCCCTCTTCATAGACTACCCTCCCTTTCCATTACCTCTCTGCACCTTCTTCCTTCTCCTCACTTTTCTCTCTAAGTTCACCTCCCCTGCCCTCTCCAAGTACTGCTCCTCCCCTCTCTCTCTCACTCTCTCGACTCTCCCTACCTCACCCTTCCCGCTCCTTCCAAAGCCTCCCTCACATTTCTCCCTCTCGCCTTCTCGTCAAGCATCGTCTCTCCTTTCTACATACCGACGCCGCTCTGACCTATATGCACGCTTCCTCACGCTTCATTATCTTCTCTCATTCATCTGACCTTTCACGTCTCTTTACCTGTGTCATTTTTCTCGCTTTTTTTAATGTTTCTTTTTTCTGTGTTGTTTCCACCCATCTTCATTTTTATTCCCTGATTTTTTTAAACGTCAAAGGTTGGAAAGAAAAAAACGGTGTGGTGAGTGATGAACATAAAACCATTTGTATGTTAACACTTTTTTACTCTTCGTTCTCTCTCTCTCTCTCTCTCTCTCTCTCTCTCTCTCTCTCTCTCTCTCTCTCTCTCTCTCTCTCTCTCTCTCTCTCTCTCTCTCTCACACACAAACACCCACAAACACACCCACAAACACACCCACAAACACACAAACACACAAACACACAAACACACCCACACACCCACACGCACACGCACACGCACACACACACACATATACTTGCTGTTTTTGCTGATGCTGATAACTCGTATAACTTATCGCTGCAGCCTCACACGGATTCTTACCTGCAAAAGAGAAAGAAAGAATTAATGACTGCAATTAAAACTGTTGATTAGACCGATCCTTCAGTTTTTTTTCACATCAAAACATCTCTTACTGCTCAAAAGATGTTTCCTCAATACCGGATCGCTTTTATTTTCCCCACAGAATACGAGCGTAACATTCAAGAGACTTCCTGAACGAACTTTTACACACACACACACACACACACACACACACACACACACACACACACACACACATTTCACAGACCATCATTACCTTCAACAAGTACAGTATCCACCAGCCATGCGCGTTCTGTTCCGAGGCTCTCACGGGAATTAACATGACCTGCAGACACTTAAGAGGCGAGGAGGGTAGTGCAGCGTCCCTCGCCCCCTTCCCCCACCGAGCAGCCCGTGTAAGGCAAGCCACGAGGAAGGGCCGCCCAAGAATAGTGCGTCCATTCACGTCCTTTCATAGACGCCATTCATACGTCAGAGTGAGGTGAGGCGAGGCTGACGAAGGAGGAGGAGGAGGAGGAGGAGGAGGAGGAGAAGCAGGAGTAGGAGCAGGACAACGATGGAGCAAAGAGTGGGAGGAGGGAGTAAAGAGGACGTGTGAAGGAAGGGAGAGGACGAAGGATGCTTTGGGAGTGAGTAAGAGGAAGAGAGAGAAAACAATGACGGAGGGAACTGGGAAGAGGCGGATGCTGGTGAGGGAAGGGAGAGGGTAGCATAGGAGGGAAGAAGAGAAGCTTGTGAAGGAGTAAGAGGAGGGGAGAAGGTGAAGGTCACGTGGGAGAACAGAAAGGAAACTCGTGAAGGAGTGAGAGGGCAAGGGTATAAGAAAGGTGAGAAGAGAAGAAGGTGGAGAAGTCAGAGGAAGGGAGAGGGCAAGGGGGTAAGAGAAGATAGGCTTGTGAATGAGTGGAAGGAATAGAAAGCAAGGGTAGAATGGAAGGAAAGAAGATACATTTGTGAATAAGGGAAGAGGGGAGAGGTCAAGGGAAGAATGGGAGAGATTTTGAGTAAGAGAGTAGACGAGGGAAGAATGGAAGAGTAAGAGGAAGGGAGGAAGAACACGTGAAGACCATCGGGGGGAGCGGTGTGGGAGTGAGGAGCTGCCTGTAAAATGAAATGAATAAGGAAGAGGAGGTGGATGAGGACGTGAGAAGTAACTGAATGAAGATATGAATGGGAGAGTGTACGAGTAGAAAGTGTACGTACGAGACATGAAGTTAGAACTGACTGAATGCTAGAATGACTAAGGAGGAGAGAGGAGGCGAAGGAGAACGTGGAAAGTGACCGATTGCATGACTTAAGTAACAGTTTTGACATGAACAGTGAGGTGAGTGGCACAAAAATTGACATGAAAGCAAATGAAGGAAAATAAATTAGACAGTTCGGTGACACACACACACAAAAAAAATGAAGTGCCTCTTTAAAATGTTAATTGATATATATGACGAAGATAAAAATAAAAACAAACTGATGAACACGTAAACAAGTCTACCCAAATACCCAAGTTTTTCACGGTAACCAAAAAAAAAAAAAAAAAGGTGGGGGTAGTGTAATATGAAGACTGCCCCTCCTCTCTCTCTCTCTCTCTCTCTCTCTCTCTCTCTCTCTCTCTCTCTCTCTCTCTCTCTCTCTCTCTCTCTCTCTCTCTCTCTAAATCCCTTCGTTTTATTTTTCTCTTGTAATCATTTTTTCTTCCTTTTCGAGTTCTTCCTTCCTCCTTTCACTCCATCGCTCACTCATTCCTTTCTTCCCCTCTCTTTCTCATTACATTTTTTTTTTCCTTCCAAGTTTCTTCCTTCTTCCCATCTTCTTAATCTCCTCCTCCTTTTAGCCGCATCATCCTACTTGAGTATCATCTTCACCACTAAAATCAAAAGAAAAAATAATAGTTAAAGTGAGAGAGAGAAAAAAAAAAAAAAAGGCGACCAAGCACGTGAAAACTGCGGCCGGTTGTCAGTCAGTGCCCCGAACCGCCAAGTCTTCCGCCCTGCTAAGCCACCAAACTTTTCGACTCTCGTTAATGGAATTCAAGCCAACAGTCCACCTCCCTGCCCCCCCTCTCCTCCCCCTCCCCCTCCCCCAGCATCACACCCTTCCCCGTTCCCTCCCCTCTCCCCTCCCACCTTTGGCCGTTCCATCCTCCAGTATCTCCTCCCCCTTCCTTGTTCCCTCCCTCCCCACCTTTCGCCGTCACTTCCCCACCATGTTCCCTGCCCCCAACCAGCCGCTTCCCTGCTCCCCACCCCCTCCCCAGCATCTCCCCCACCTTGCTGCTCCCCCACTTCGTTCCCTTCGACCGTCACTTCACCCCCCCCCCCCCCAGACTTTCCCCCAGCCCGTTCCCAGTCCCCAGGTGGTCCCAGGTTCCCCACCGCCGCCACCGCCGCCGCAGAGGGAGGCGGAGGCACTAATGGAAGAGGACTCGGTCACCTAATTCGTTAAGTGGCGACGTTGAGACTCAGCGGCAGTCAAGCAGAAGTTTATCCTATCAGGGGCCCACCTGTTCGGCGACACACACACACACACACACACACACACACACACACACACACACACACATATCACAGCCACCACAACCAGCTAGCAAAACAACATCAACAACACTGCTATCTGCTCTCCACTTTCTCTTGGCTGTATAAATCCTGTTAAAAATACAAATAAATAGCCAGACAGTTCGGTGACACACACACACACACACACACACACACACACACACACACACACACACACACACACACACACACAAAGGACAAGCAAACACACAAAAGGCCGGTCACCACAACCAACTACCAATAACAACAACAACAACAACAACAACAACGCTCCCCGCCACCCAGCTTCCCTCGGTCGCATCGCATAAGAGACTCATTTAATCCATTAGCACCACGCCGTCCTGAAGAGTTCCATTATTCATCACTCGATAATTCCCTGACATATCGCGCGTCAGCAGATTACCACCTCAAACAGGATCACGGTCACCTTAGTCAGGGATTTACGCCACGGATCACACCGCTAAGTCGCTGCTGTGGCGGTGACAAGCCCGGCAGACAGGTTGAGTGTTCCCTTCGCGGCTCTGCTCCTCCACACCGCCTCGAGCACGCCAGTTTTGCCTTCGCTGACGTGCAAGAAGAGGGGGCAACATCTTCGTATCATTACTTTAGTTTATTTACGGCAGAACAAGACAGTCTAAGGGCTATATAAAACGGTGAGACGGGATCGCGCACACACACACACACACACACACACACACACGAACACACACACACACATACTACAATTTACAACCAAGTCTTCTGTTTCTTCTCTCTCTCTCTCTCTCTCTCTCTCTCTCTCTCTCTCTCTCTCTCTCTCTCTCTCTCTCTCTCTCTCTCTCTCTCTCTCTCTCTCTCTCTCTCTCTCTCTCTCTCTCTCCTTCCGTCTCGAGCAAGCCAGGCGCCGTATTCTCAAACATTTCGGTCTTAAAACACCCACAATTCACAAGGCCTTCCTGGGGGTTGCGGGCATATCCTGGGGTATAGTTTTATGACCATGGTGGCAGTTAGACTCTTCTTCTGTAGTGTGGACGTGAAAAAAACACTATTAGAACGTGGTTGATCTCTTTTGTGGCCTTTGGAAATTGTTTGATGCGAGGGTGTCTGAGAATGCCTGATCAATTTTACCTTCACTATACAAGAAGAGCGGGCAGCAACTCCTTACCAATACTATACCAAGGAAGTCGACTAATGGGTATATAAAACGGAGAGACAGAGGAACACACTCACTCACACACACCAGGACAAAACACCCTCCTTCTCCTTCTCCCCCCAAAATGTCCATAACCCTCACATCGAAGCCTTGAATTCATCTCCCGTGACTCAGAGCAATGCATGATATCAAGCGAGACAGCATCCCTCTCCCCCTCCCTCTTCTCCCCTTAAGCTTATCTCTCCACCCTCTCCGTCTCCCTCTCCCTTAAACTCTATATCTTTCTACCCTCTTACGCAGCCCCATCTCTCTCACACTCCCTCTCTCTACCCCCTTCCCACTCTCTCCCACTCCCTTTCCCTTACCCTTACCCCTCCCTCATACCCTCCTCTCTTTACCTTCTCCCCTATCCCTTACCCTCCCCCACTATCCGTACCACCTTTCCCAACCTTCTCCCCACTCCCCTAAGCCCTATCTGTATCCCCTTCCCCAACTTATCACCCTTCCCTCAAACCCTCTCTCTCTCTACCTCCCTCTCCCTCTCCCTTAAATTATCTCTCTCTACCACCTAACACAACCCCTTCCCCACTGCATCAACCTTCTCTCCACCAACTTACCCAACCTTCCCCAACCGTCCCCCTCCCTTAATCCCTCTCTCCCCCTGCTCCCCTCCCAACCTCCGGCTCCCTCACTAACCTCTCTCAACCCTTCCTTCCCCCGTATACCTTCACCCATCTTCCCCACTTACCCAACCCTCTAACCCCCCCCCCTCACCCCACTCCTTGAGGCCCTTGAGGTGAGGACGTAAAGGGTGACGCAATGTTATAGTTCCCGAGGCTGCTCAGGTGTCGGCAGGCTGGCTGGCGCGCACTCACGCCCGCCACTAATGTCACTGAATGTCATCTAAATGCCGCCGCAATTCCTGGAGACACCGCTGGCATGCTTCTGGGGAGGGGTGGAGAAGTGGAATGATAGATGAGAAAGAGGAGGAAAGAGGGGAAAGGGGGAGGTAAGAGGGAAAGAGGGAGGAAAGAAGGGGAGGGAGGGGAAAGAAGGAAAAGGAAGAGGAAAAAGGGAAGGGGGAAGAAAGAGGTAGGGAAGGGGGAGGAAAGAGAGAGGAAGGGGTGGAAGGAGGAGAAGGAGGGAAGGAGAGGTGTGTGTGTGTGTGTGGGGAGGATCCGCGGTGACGCGATAAATAAACACATGAGAGATACCGTTAGATGAGATTAGTGTTCTCTCTCTCTCTCTCTCTCTCTCTCTCTCTCTCTCTCTCTCTCTCTCTCTCTCTCTCAAGAAATCTTCGTAAGTCACGTTAATTGCTTCCCAAATCAAACTAAGCCACTTTTGACTACTTGAGAGAGAGAGAGAGAGAGAGAGAGAGAGAGAGAGAGAGAGAGAGATGGGAGGGGAATCAAAGGGGGCAAACTTGATTGGTTCTATACAGCTTACGTTGGTCACTCAAGCGAAGATCAGCCTCCTTCTCCTCCTCCTCCTCCTCCTCCTTTTCACCTCTTCTTCAACTCTTCGTCTTCTTCTTTTTCTTCTTCTCATTTTTATTACTTTTTTTATACTTCGCTGCTGCTCCATTTTATCATTCTTTTCATATTATTATTAACATTATTATTATTATTATTATTATTATTATTATTATTATTATTATTGCTGTTCTCTCCTCTCCTGGTGCTCTTCTCCTCAATCTCTCTTTTCCTCTCCTCGCACAGAAAAAAAAATGTGCAGAAGGAAAAAAATAACTGAAAAGCGAATATACTATTAACACAAACACACATAGAGCTATAATGATTCGTGTGTGTGTGTGTGTGTGTGTGTGTGTGTGTGTGTGTGTGTGTGTGTGTGAAGGGCTCTTTTCCACACCACGCACTCTTATCCTCGCTCCTGAACACACTCTTATTAACACTCACTCGATGCATCACGAACCCTCGACACAAGACAGCTAACTCGTACATTAGTCTTTTTTTTATTATTATTTTTCTGTACAGGAGGAGAGGAAGAGAAAGAAGAGGAGAGGAGAGGAAGTGAGAAAGAGAAGAGAAAGGAGAGATAAGAGAGAGAAGAGAGGAGAGGAAGAGAAACAGAGAAAAGAGAGAAGAGAAGAAACAGGAAAGGAGAGGAGAGGAAGAGAGAACAGGAAAATAGAGAAGGGAAGAAATGAGAGAAAAGGAGAGGAAAGGAAGAGAGGAGAGAGAGGAAAAATAGAGGAAAGGAGAGCAGTGCAGAGGATATAACAGAACAGAGATGAAACACAAAGATGAGGAAGAGGAGAAGGAGGAAGAAGAGAACATTAATATAGATAAAAAAAAACACCAACACAGCAACACGCCGCCATCATAAGAGAGGAGTGTGTTCATTTTTAATTATATCTAACTTTATTATCATTCTCTGTCCTGTATGTCTGCCTGTGTGTCTATCTGTTTGTCTCTCCCTCACCAGCCTATTCATCGTCCTTCATCAACACCAACAAAGATCTTCGGTATTTTTTTCCTTTTTTTTCTTTCCCTTTCAAACTAACTTCCTTTCTTTTCTTTTTCTTCCAAGTTTCTTCATGGCTGCAGCTGCTGATCCTCCTCCTCCTCCTCCTCCTCCTCCTCCTCCTCCTCCTCCTCTCCGAAAACTTTGAGCATTGAACGTGAAAAAAAAATGTGGAAGTATGATGCTGAGTGGACCTTGATGAGGGTTGTTCACTTATGAGAAAATAAGTAAATAAAAATAAGATAACTGCAGTGTGTGTGTGTGTGTGTGTGTGTGTGTGTGTGTGTGTGTGTGTGTGTGTACGTATGAGCCCATTCACATGCTTAACGTCAAAACTTGGGCTGGGAAAGATCAGTTCTGCTTCACGGCACTGCATCGCTAAACACCACCACCACCACCACCACCACCAACAACAACAACAACAACAACAACAACAACAACAACAACAACAACAAGTGAAAGTGAAAGGCGGGTTTCTTCACCAGGCGCCCGTGCTGAGGTCACCTGTATGCATGTCGGCCAATCAAGCCTCACCTGGCCGGGCCCCGCTAACAGGTACACAGCGCCTGGGGGATACACGGGCCTCCAGCAGCCGGCGGGTGGAAAAGTGGACCACGAGAGGCTACGATGAATGACCTAAAGCTGTATGTTCTGAAGTACTGGGTATGTATGTTTGTATGTTTATAATCATGTATGTATGTATGTATGTAGGTAGGTAGGTGAGTAGTTAAGTAGGTAGCTTATTCATAAATCTTGTCATCTATCTGTCAGAAACCCCTTTTTTTTTCATTGATAGAAATTATTAGATAAATGATATAGCATTGCAGAGAGAAGAAGAAGAAGAAGAAAAAGAAGTAGAAGAAGAAGAAGAAGAAGAACAACAACAACAACAACAACAACAACAACAACAACAACAACAACAATAATAATAACAATAACAACAACAACAACAACAACAACAACAACAACAACAACAACAAAAGGAAGCAGAAGACGTAGTAGGCTGACCCACAACACCACTTAATTAAAAAAGCAAAGGAGTTAAATAATTATTGCATGTCATCCCTTAACACTAGGGTCTACATTCCCCTGCACAAACACACTCCCTAACAACCACCACCACCACCACCACCACAACCATGACCTCTGTGCCTCCCGCTGTAATGCTGGGAATGCTGCCCCTCCTCCTCCCCCTCCCCTCTCCCCCCCACCTCAGCCTGGACACACAATCTTCCATGCAGTAAAAACGGGGCCATAAATAGCGGCGCACGTCTGGGTGGTCGCCGGGCAGCGTCGTCCTTGCCGCCATAAAGCAGATAAGACCACGCGTTGTCGCCATGTATAATTCTGGCCTCGGGCGGGTCAGCAAACAGGGCGGGGCGGAGATGGGCGGGGTGTGGTAGGGCTGTAGTTTCCTCCTAGTAGTACCATGCAGACCCTTTTTCACCCACAAACCTCTAAGTAAGGATAAACACCCGTTGTGGATATACAGACAATTATCCAGTCACCAGTATAAGTTAAATTCGAGAGACAAGGTACCCGGAAGATAGAGGACCCTTCACATACACGCAAAGACTAATGAAGCGGTGTTGTGGGTGAGCTAACTTTCTTTTTTTTCTTTTTTTTTCTTTGTTTCTTCTTCACCCTCCCTGCCCCCACCAGTACAGATTCTTCTTTTTCGTTTTCTGTTTCTACTTTTCTTCTTTCCCCGTTAACGAACCACTACAGATTATTATTATTATTATTATTATTATTATTATTATTATTATTATTATTATTATTTCCCGCCCCACCACTACAGATTCTTCTTCATCTTCATATTCTTTTTCTTCTACTTCTCCCTCTTCTTCCATTTCTTCTTCTTTCCCCGCGCCCCCGCCCTCCCACCACTACAAATTCTTCTTCCTCTTCCCCCGCCCTGGCCCCCCTAGTAGCCTACAGAGACCCCTTCCAGCCCCGACACCCCGGCCAACGCGCGGTACATCTTCATCCCTGAATAATGTTGTTGACAAATACAACGACTTACACCGACGAGGCGCCTTCCGGATGCACGGCACGTCTCTTGTGGTCTCTTCCTTGTCCCCGGTTCGAACCCTCCCTCCTCGCGCCCGGGACCATACTGACAGAACCCGATGGAGAACCCCGACGCAGCATTACACACACACACACACACACACACACACACACACACACACACACACAGGACATGATAAAAAAGGAGTACCACGACCTGAAAAATAGTGGAAGAACAACACCAACAAGCAGAAGACGAAGACGAAGAAGAAGGAGAAGAAGAAGAAGAAGAAGAAGAAGGGGAGAGACAAACAGAATGACAGGCAACCAAAAAAAGAAACCAAAGCATAACCGTTACATTAACAACACATATACCAACACTTAATATTACAGCAGGCAGAGAACTTCCCACCACGCCAAAGTTTATGTAAAAATATCCCCCCCCGAGGCGCCTAATCATCTTGCTTACGCCCCTTGACATTAACACTGACTTAACTAAACTTTTCAACCTCCCTGACAACTAATTAATTTATACAGCCGCTGCATCAGAAACAGGGCGTCAAACTGTACTAGTATTATAATTATCCTCGACAACAAGTTTCCAAGACATGTCGAGACCTGTGATTTACTCTCTCCCTCTCCCTCTCCCTCTCTCTCTCTCTCTCTCTCTCTCTCTCTCTCTCTCTCATCTCGCTGCCTCGCCGGTGACACTGAAGAGAATTAACAGCGGTAATAAAGAACCCTCCCACTCTTTCCCACGTCACCGTCCGGGACACGCCCTCCTCGCTGCCTCCCTGTCACCACCAGCAGCCGCCGCCGCGCGCACGAGCTCTCACTTCGCACGCTCGTTTCATCGGGGTGACATAACGAGTGGGGCGAAGCGTGCGAGACGAGGACATGCAAAAATAAGTCCAGAGATGCATTGTTCCGAGGTAGTTTGAATCATTGGGTAGTGACGATTTATGCAAGTGAAACGAATGGTTGATATGGGTTTTGTTATTGAAGGTTTTGTTGTTAATGTAAGAATTGTTGTTATATTTCAGATGCATTATTCCGAGGTTGTTTGAATCGTTGGGTATGGACGATTTATGCAAGTGAAACGAATGGTTGATGTAGGTTTTGTTATTGAAGGTTTTGTTGTTAATGTAGTAAGTATATTGTTGTTATATTTCAGATGCATTATTCCGAGGGTTTGAATCATTGGGTATTGACGATTTATGCAAGCGAGGCAAATGGTTGATATGGGTGTTGTTATTAAGGGTATTGTTGATATTAGTATAGGTATTGTAGTTTTTTGGATGCATTACTCTGATGTGGTTTGAATCATTATCGACAATTTATACGGTGAAGTGAATGATTGATACACAGAGGAATACAAAGACAGACAGAGGTAAGGATAGATACACAGACAGATAAAATTGGTTGAACAGGTACGAATGGATGTGAAGAGACAGACAGATGCCAACAATAGCGCTACAAACATAGATACACTTAACAGACTGACAGAGGAATGCAAAGACAGAGATATAGCAACACTGACACAAAGTTGTTGAACAGGTAAGAAAATAGACCGATAAATCAAACGAATATTACAGATACAGTCGAACACTACGCACAATGGCAAACAGATGAAATGATAGGCAGTTACAGACACAAAACTGTCGACAAAAATGTAAAAAGGTAGAAAGATGGAAAAATCGGTATCTACACATTATTTAAACGGCTATGCATTACGGTAGTACACAACACATCGCCAATTGCCGACACGGAAAGTCACAGAAATAGAGGACTTGAGAGATCGCCAAAAAGTGTGCTGTTTTCTAATACAATGGCAATAATAATAGTGCAACACGGTATTTCAGAAACGGTCGCCTCCCTATCCTATTTGTATATGCGACTCAAATTGAAGTAAAACAAGCGAATGTGATTTAACTGCGGCTGAAATGTCAGATGCCTGGTGGCGCGGAAGGGCTGCAATGGCTGGCTGGCTCACACAGAACACGCATTCGTCACCTTCACACACACACACACACACACACACCGGGACGGACTGTGACAACGTTAAACGAAGGCACGCAAACAGGCACGCAACCACCCATTTAAAACACCACTGACCACTTTTTCTGTTTAACCCACTTGCTACACGAAATTGAAGGAGAATAAATGGAAGACGAGCAAGAAAATGTGGAACTGAAAAAAGAGGATAAGGTGGAGGAAGAAGAGTGAGATAGAATGAAAGAAAGACAGTAAAAGAGATAAGACGGTATGGAAAGCAAGTAATGGTAGTAGTAGTAGTAGTTGTAGTAGTAGTAGTAGTAGTAGTAGTAGTAGTAGTAGTAGTAGTAGTAGTAGTAGTAAAAACAAAAGCAGCAACAACATTACTCGCAGCAACAACAACGACAACAAAAACAACCACCACAAAACAACAAAGCGCAGGAAACAGAGGACGTACAAAAAACATATACAAAAAAAGGATGAACAAAGAATAAGAACAAAGAAAACACAGGATGAGATAAAGGTCATAGATAAGAGAGACACAGACAGACCGGAAGACAGGCAGACAGACAGACACAGACGGAGGGGAAAGAGTAAAGAGGAGAGGAAATAAGAAAGGTTAAACGATGACGACGACGACGAAGGAGGAGGAGGAATACAGGAAGGCGTGTCGTGGTGTGTCCAGCGTAACTATTGCAGAACGACACCAATATAATTAACGATTTTAACGATAACAATAATTGAATCTCGGTGCGACAGTTTTGGGAGGATATCTTCAAATACAATAGGCTGAGCACGACAATTTGGTAACGTTGGGTGTTTCGTGAGGTGAGGTGAGGTGAGGTGACGTCTTGTATTGTCTAGTGGGGTAGTGTGGTGATGTGGTGTGGCGTGGTGTGACGTGGTGTGAGGTGAGGTGAGGTGTCGTCTTCTATCCTCTTGTGGTGTGGTGTGGCGTGGTGTGACGTGGCTTGTCGTGGTGTGAGGTGAGGTGAGGTGTCGTCTTCTATCCTCTCGCTGTGTGGTGTGGCGTGGTGTGACGTGGCCTGTCGTGGTGTGAGGTGAGGTGAGGTGAGGTGTCGTCTCCTATCCTCTCGTGGTGTGGTGTGGCGTGGTGTGATGTGGCCCGTCGTGTCATGTCCCCGCCGTGGTGTGGCTGCGAGAGGGATAAAAGAAAGCCCCATCTCATCCCGTAGCTCTGACGTCACACCCCGCCGGCGGCTCCTCCTGGCGGGGACGCTGAAGGGGAAACGAAGCGACGCTAATGGAATGGCTCTTGCGCTGCCCCGACAATGGCCGGCTGTCGGCGCCCATTATTACCGGATATTACGCGCTCAGGCTGCCGGCGGGGGTCTGGCATGAACAGGAAGGGACAGGGCAGACAGGACAGCACTTCATCCTCCCCCTTCAAGAACCCACTGTCAACCCACAACCCCCTCCCATAAACCCACAACTTCCCCCACCATATTCACCCTCAATCCTGTCCATCTGTCATCCCCCCCCCCCCCACACACATTACTGCACCTATGGCATTTCTATTACACCTTTACTACACACACACACACACACACACACACACACATATATATATATACACACATGCACGAAGGACCCACCCAAACACCTCAATGATGCTACTATACCTTCACACCCAAACTTACACCTGCTCACCTACACAAACACACACACACACACACACACACACACACACCTGCTCACTTCACACACCTGTACACACCGGCATGGTCACCTACTACCTAACACCCCCCCCCTTCCCCCTTTCGCCCTACTGCCCCAGACATGCACCGATAGAATTTTGCATCAGGCCTCGGGTTAAACAAGCAATTGGAACTACCGAGCCGGAAGAGAAGGAAAAAGAGAGGGAGGAAAACGAAGAAATCAGAACAAAGAGCAAACAACAGGTCGTGCAAAATGAAGGGCCTTGACTGAACATGACCCCGGTTACGAGGGAAAAAAAGGGAAGGGAAAAAATTAAATTCGTCCCCTACTTCCTCTTATTTTTATTTTTTTCCCTTCTTCCTTTCTCTCAAAATGGCAGAGCTTGAATGCTTGCACGTACATTCCACTGAAAATGCTCTAGCTTCCTCCTCCTTCTCCTCCTCCTCCTCCTCCTCCTCCTCCTCCTCCTCCTCCTCTTCTTGCTTCTCTCCCTCACTCTCTACACCCTTCCCTGTCTCTCTCTCTCCTTCCCACCCTACGCCAACTCCTCCACTTCCCTCCCTTCCTTCCCCTCTTCTTCACGCATTCCTTCCCTCTCTCAACCCTTCCCTGCATGCCTCTCTTTCTCTCCTTTCTACCTTCACCTTTTACTTTCTTTCACTCCGACTTTATTAACCATTTTCCTCTCTACTTCTCCTTTTTTACTTTCCTTTCTCGCTTCCCTTTCCATCTCTTTTTCCTCTCAGCCTCCCTTCCTCTCTCTCTCTCTCTCTCTCTCTCTCTCTCTCTCTCTCTCTCTCTCTCTCTCTCTCTCTCTCTCTCTCTCTCTCTCTCTCTCTTTTTCCTTCCCTACCTTCCCTCTTCCTCCACCTCCATACCACCAAACCTCCCTCCCTTCCTCCCTTCTCCTCTCTCAATCACATTCTCCGTCCACAACAGGCCCGTGAAAACAAAACAATCTAGGGTCATAAGCAAAACGTTAACACTTGCCAGCGATCCCCACGATATCTTGGAGGCGCGTAAGGTATAATCACACACGAGGTTACATACATAAGGTTCATTCGCGCTGCTACTTCGTCCTAATAAGCCCATGAATACCGTGGAAGCACCGTCAGTAGGCTACTCTTAAAGTCAGACTCAGGTATGTTACCTTCTCAGTCATTACGAACCGTGCCATCTTA
Organism: Eriocheir sinensis; assembly: GCF_024679095.1. Lineage (NCBI taxonomy): Eukaryota > Metazoa > Arthropoda > Malacostraca > Decapoda > Varunidae > Eriocheir > Eriocheir sinensis. The sequence goes on from NC_066522.1 coordinate 18,412,565, forward strand.
GTGTAAAAGTTAATTAAGCAAAAACAAATGCATAAAAAACACACAAACACGGAAAGGAAGGGGAGGAAGGAAGGAAGACAGTGAAGGGGAGGGAAAGGAAGGGGAGTAAGAGAGGGAGGAAGGCAAGGGAAGGGAGGGGAGGAAGGGAGGGAAGGGAAGGGAAAGGAAGGGGAGCAAAAGCAGGAGGAAGACAGGGAAGGGAGGGGAAAGGAAAGGGAGAAAGAAAGGGAAGAAGGCAGGGAAGGGGAGGGAAAGGAAGAGGAGGAAGAGAGGGAGGAAGGCAGAGAAGGAAAGGGAAAGGAGTATGAGGGAGGAAGGAAGGGAAGGGGAAGGAAGGGAAAGGAAGAGGAGGAAGAGAGGGAGGAAGACAGGGAAGGGAGGGGAAAGGAAAGGGAGAAAGAAAGGGAAGAAGGCAGGGAAGGAGAGGGAAAGGAAGAGGAGTAAGAGAGGGAGGAAGCCAGGGAAGGGGAGGGGAAGGAGGGGAAGGAAAAGGAGTAAGAGAGGAAGAAAGGCAGGGGAAGGGAGGCTGATCCATACGCTCATCCTTATCGTAAACGCAACATCCCTCCTCCGTAAAAGGCGATCCGTGTAAACTGTAATGAAAACTGAACCTCCGGGACCAAAAGTTAAGACGCGTAATTGCTCTGTTTATGCTGAGAGAGAGAGAGAGAGAGAGAGAGAGAGAGAGAGAGAGAGAGAGAGAGAGAGAGAGGACAATATCATACACTCTCCTTCCCTCACACTCACACACACACACACACTTACAACCCCCCCTCCCCCCTCACCCCCCTACACACACAACGGAGGAGGAGAATTTCTAAGCTAAAACAAAAGACAAAGAAAAAGACCGACCCGACACGGTGACACACAAACAAGGCGCATAAAAATAACATACACACACACACACACACACACAGGTGGTCAGACAGAACATGAATACAGAAAAAGACACAGACGCAGGGGAGAGGAGGAGGAGGAAGGCGGGGGATGGAGGGGAGTAAGAGAGGGAGGGACAGAAGGGGGTAAGGGAGGGAGGAAGGCAAGGTAGGGGAGGCAGGGGAATGAAGGAAGGGGAAGAAGAAAGAAACGAAGGGGGGGAAGAAGGAAGGAAAGAAAGAGGAGGAAGAAGGGGAGAAAAGGGAGAAAGAAGGAAAGTATAGGGGAGGCAGGGAGATTAAGGAAGGGGAAGAAGGTAATGAAGGGGAGAAAGGAGAGAAATGGGAGGAAGAAGGGGAGAAAGAAGGAAAGGTAGGGGAGGCAGGGGGGGGTTAAGGAAGGGGAAGAAGGTAAGAAAGGGGAGGAAGAAGGAAAGGAAGAGGAGTAAGAGAGGAAAGGAGGCAGAGAGGGGAAGGGGAAGGGGAAGGGGAAAGAAGGGGAGTGGGGGGCAGGCAAGGGAGAAGGGAGGAAGGAAGGGGAAAGGAGGGGAAGGAGAGGGAGGGAGGGAGAGAGTAGGAAGAAGAAAAGGAAGAAGAGAAAGAGAGGGAAGGAGGTAGAGAGGGGAAGGGGAAAGAAGGGGAGTGAAGGAAGCAGGCAAGGGGGAAGGGAGGAAGGCAGGGGAAGGGAGGGGAAGGAGAGGGAGGGAGGGAGTGAGTAGGAGGAGGAAAACCATGCGAGCAAACTGCATTCACGGAGTTACGCAGCTGAAGCCATTTCGAGAGAGGAAGGCAATTAGACCAAGTCCTGTCGGGAGTTAGCAAGCATCACCGCCCCAAGCCCTCCTCCTCCTCTTCTTACTGCTTGTTCTCCTCCTCCTCCTCCTCCTCCTCCTCCTCTTCCTCCACTTTAACTTAAACTTTCATTCTCCTCTTCCACCTCCTCTTCCTCCTCCTTCATATTCTCGTTCCCATCCTCCGCACTTATCTTCATCCATGTTCTCACTGTTCTCCTCCTCCTCCTCCTCCTCCTCCTCGTCCTCCTTCTCTAAGCCGGAATTCGAGGGACAAGATGGAACGAAATGACCGACTAACCGCCAACAGCAGTCTTCCTCCTCCTCCTCCTCCTCCTCCAACTGAGAACACGCCGAAGCACAGGCAGAACAGGACGGAGCGGGAAGAGGCGAGGCGGGGCGGGGCGGGGCGGGGCGGGACAGGCAGCCAACCAGTCAAGAGTTCAGTCGTACGCGATCCGTTAATTAATCACTAACGAGCGGGTCTTCGGTCACTGTGCAGAGGAGGACGCGAAGTGGCCTGACTAAGTGGCCTGCGGAAGGGTGGGATGGACGGGAGGGGAGGAGGAAGGAGAGGGAAGGGAAGGGAAGGGAAGGGAATGGAAGGGAAGGGAAGGGAAAGGTGAGGAGAATCTGTAGGTTGAAGGGGGGAGAGGGAAACAGTTAGATGAAAGGGGAGGGGAGGATAAGGTATGAGGGTGCAATAGGAGGTAAGGAGAGAGGCAGGAGGTGAGGGAAAGGGGGATGGGTAGGTAGAGACGTAGGTTGAAGAGAAGGAGAAATAGATAAATGAAGGGAAAGGGAGGGGAAGATATGTAGGTGGAGGAGGAGGAAGGGAATACATGAAAGGGAGTAGGAGGGAAGGAGGGTTATAACTAGAAGGGGAGAGAAGGGGAAAGAAAGGCAGATAATTGAAGGGAAAGGGAGGAGGGGAAGAGGATGGGAGGAAAAGGTACGGAGCGATAGATAAAAGGTGATGGCAGGGGAGGGTAAGGTATGTAGATGGAATAGGAGAGAAATTAGTAGATAGAAGAAAAGGGATGGAAGAGGAGATTTATAGAGAGGAAGACAGAGGCAAGGGATGGAAGAAGAAGAGGAATAAGGAAGAAAATAAAGGATGGGAATGGGAAAGAGGTAGATGGAAGGGGAAAGCTGGATGGGAGATGATGTTGATGTTGTTGTTGTTGTTGTTGTTGTTGTTGTTGTTGTTATTAGTGGTGGTTGCATTTAGGTTTAAAGAAACACACACACACACACACACACACACACACACACACACACACACACACACACACACACACACAGAAAAAGAAGAAGAAAAAAACGCATAGCACAAAGCAAATTACACAAAACAAAAGCCGGAAGAAAAATCAGGTTAGCGATCGTACTGATGTAGCAGCAAAAAAAGGAAAAAGAAAAAGAAAAGAAAAAAGACACGGGTATACAGAGAGAAGGAAAAGTAATAATCCTCCTCCTCCCAACGTTTAATATATATGTATTTTCCCCGAACGATACCGCGGGACAAAAAAAAAAGGTGAGGAAAAATTATATACACACAGGAAAAATAAAGTACGGTAAACCTCATTATTTTCGACCCTCTTCCCTTTTTTTTCCTTTTTTACCCTTTATAAAAAAAAATCATTACCACACAAATGAAAAAAAAAAATACAGAAAAACACCGACCGCAAAAAATACACAAAAAGACAAAAAAAGCGAAAAAACACAAAATTTACGCACTAAAGAATAAGCAATAAATAAAATAAAACACAAACGCAACAATAAAACATGAAAATACACAAAATATACCCCCTAAAAAAATAAACATACACTCGCAAAAAAAAGCACAAAAAACGCACATGCTCACATAATATAACAAACGCCACAAACCTATTAAACATTCCCCTCCCTTCCCCCCTCAAAAAAATAAATAAACAAGCAAAAGAAACACGGAATAGAAGTATCTCACCAAATTACTAAGATTCGTCCCCGTCACGTGCCGCGCTGGACTTCCTCATCACGCCAATGTTACTTAATATCACAAGCTGTTTAACTCCCCCCGGCTTCCTGCAAACACATCTTTCGTATTGTTTTTATTTATTTTTTTTTTTTTTTACGTCCTGGCCTATAGCACCGGTAGGCTTTCTTGGTTGGGCCTGGTGGTCAACCCAAGCCCATCATGGTGCAGGTAAGTGTTTATAGTGGCGCCATCTATTCTTGGCTCACGCTGCCCCCAGGAGCTCATTTTTTATTTTCCTTGGACCGTTCCTCTAGAGTCCGGGTTGATGGGTGGTCTTCAGAACAGCATGTGGGTAGTCTTAGGCCACTCGGCGGTGACTGAAAAATCCCAGGTGGTAGCGGAGGATTCGAACCCGCATAATTCAGGACGCAACGAACGAGGGGCCGGCACGCTATCCACTCAGCCACCGGTTGACAGACAGATAGAGAGCTCACCGCTACGTCCTAACCCCCCCCCCACACACACACACTTTGAGGCACTCCCTTGGGCCATTCCAAACACATTTTCAGTATTGGTCAACACTGACGGAACAGACAGACAGACGGACAGATAAACTGGAACATGTACTTACTGAGAGAGCTCCCTCATGCCCCCCTCACCTCATCCCGGTACCCACACACGGGGGCTGAGCACTGATCCACTAATACACAAGTAATCCCTCAGCCGCTGGAGCCACTGATACAGAGCCACAGCGGCGCTCCCATGATCTGATCCGCTGTATTGTACCCCACAGACCCTCTTCTCCTCCTCCCATCCCTGCCACCCCCTGCCTCCATGCATCCCCCTTCAGGTAAATGCTTCTCATTCTCTACGTCGTTATCATATCAGTCCAATCTGACTCCGTGTTAGCTGGAATCGGCCACATCCACAGACAAACTACATGCTTCCTTCTCTTCCTGGCCCTCCTCCTCCTCTTACTCTTCCTCGTTAGCGTCGTTACACATGTTTACCCCAGCATTCTATTCTCGTTCACTCTAACACACTCCAAATGTTTAAGAGAAAGCAAAACAAACGCTAACTGCCTGTCCGTTGTCCTGTCCGCGTTTCATGTCGGTTTTAAGGAACGAATCACTAAGGCCGTGCGTGAAACATTGAGGCAACACAACACAAGCCAAGCCACGCAAACACAAAACGCATCCTGGCAGAACCTTCGTCATTGACCCACTGAAGAAACACAATGCAACACTAGCTACCAAACAACACACACACACACACACACACACACACACACACACACACACACACACACACACACACACATCCTTGCAAAGCCTTCTCGTCATTGTCCTCCCTCCCTCAATTCATTTTCTTTCTGTTTCTCACGTTCATTCCTCAACACACACACACACACACACACACACACACACACACACACACACACACACACACACACACACACAGGACGATGGTATAATGATAATCTCCTGCCCCTTCCCACTCCCCTCCCCCCCCTTTAAATACGCTACGTCTTGGTTATCTATCTGTCTATCCCAGGATCTATTCATCTATCAAATCTTCGCCGTAATGAGTTCCTTTCTCAAGCGTCGTCATCTTCCAGGAATTTCCATCAAGGGAGACGTAATGAGGCAGGCGTTCTTTGTCCATCTTAAATCTCATGCGTCTTGTTATTTCCTTCTACTCGTCCTCTTCTTCGTCCTCATCGTCCTCTTCTTCTTCTACTTTTACTTTTTCTTCTTCGTCTTCGTCCTCGTCCCCGTCCTCCTCCTCCTCCTCCTCCTCCTCAATGAAATGATACCATCGTTGTGAGGAGAGATAACCTTACGAGGAACGGCTCAGGCGATTCAACAACAAGTGGCGACTAAAGGGAAGAGATGATACAAGGCCTCAAGTACAAATTCAAAAAGGTCACTCTCTAGAAAATGCTCAAGTCCTAACCTGACCTAACCTAACCTAACTGGATATCTACGAATTCCGAACGGTCTGCCGAGTCAAGGGTAGCTTTTGCAATACAGACACTTAACAGGATTTTTTTTAACGATTTGGGTTGTCAGTTGTTGAACGTCCCCATACCTACCGATAGGAAGTGTTGGAATCCCTTCTGCAGGTAAGTGAGTTCCCAGGCAAATATACAAAAGTCACTCAAGCATGCAGCCTCGTCATAACCAAACAGGATTTCTGCTGCTTGCTCTTTCATATTTCCTCCTCCTCCTCCTCCTCCTCCTCCTCCTCCTCCTCCTCCTCCTCCTCCTCTCCTTTCTTCAATCCATACAAATAGTTGGCCCGCTCAATTTTCATTTTCCCATCTCCCGTCTTCTAAATGTCCTTTCTTTTTATCCATCTATATGTCACTCCTGCCCTTCTCCTCACTCCTACCTTCTCTCCTCCTGTGTCCCTCTCAAAACGATCGATCCAGCAAAGCTCTCCATCTCTGTCTCTGCTTCTCATATAAATAAATCTCTCACACGAAAAAGATAAACAAAGTAAAGTACAAATATCAATTACAGCCCGCACATACACACAAACACGTAATGAATAAAACAACAAAAATGCATAAGCTACAACGGGATAACGAAGGTATATAAACAGAAATAACAAGAAGCCAGGAAATAACACAGGTCGCTCGCCTTGGTCGCCTCCGTGTCATGGGCCTCTGAGTCTCGACGGATGCTGCTGCGGCCTTCCTTCCGTCCGTTCCGCTGGCCGCTTCTCGGAACACAGCTTCACCACGTCGCTCTGGTTACCACGGCTACCTGCCCTCGGGCCGCGCTGCATACCTGCTCAATTACCAGACGCACGGACAGATAAGGCGGCTGTCGCTCTTCCCTCCCTACAGCATATGATCTCAGGTGATTGGACTCAGCCAGTGCCCTTCAAACATATACTGAGACACAGGAAGATTACGAGACTTCGATCAATGGATTAAGAAATAGCTCTGAAAATGAGGAAGGAGAAAAAGAAATTGAAAAGATAAAAAGTAGAAGTTGAGGAAGAAGATGAAGAAAAAGAAGAAAAAGCAGAAGAAGAAGAAGAAGAAGAAGAAGAAGAAGAAGAAGAAGAAGAAGAAAATCAAGAAGAAAAAAGAAACAATGAAGTAATGAATAAATGAAGAGGAGGAGGAAAGGGGGAAGATAAAGACAGGAGGAACTACCGTGTGTTCAAAAAAATAAAAAAAATAAAAAAAAACTAACCATCTGCCGCCGCTACAAAACTAAAACAAAACCCAACAACCACAACCACAAACACAACCACAACCACACATTAAGACAGAGCAAACAAATGGACAAACCACCACACACCACCACCACTACCACCACCACAGCCAACACCCACCCACACAACCGCTCCCGACCGTCCGTTACCAGCCAAGGCCCTTCACTAAACATTAAGAATCGCCTTCACTGCCCGTTCCTTTCTGTTTCGCCCGCCCCGGATTCATGACACCATTAGGAGCCGCGAGCACCACTTACGGCATATGAGCGTCCGTTGTGGATTACCGCGATGATGCAATTAGTGTAACAAACAGCTTCACGGCGGAAAACTCAAACCGCATCATATTTCGAACGGTGGGGTTTTTTTTCTTCTTTTCTCTCTTCTCTTTTTCTGTATTCGCGTGCTGAGTATGTGTTTCTTTTTTTCTGTTTCTGTCTGTCTGTCTGTCTACTTTTCTTCTTTTTCTTCTTATTTATGTTCTTGTTTATGTTCTTGTTGTTGTTGTTGGTGGTGGTGGTGGTGGTGGTCTTTTTTTTTCTTCTTCAACTTTTTTTCTATTTCTTCTTCTTCTACCTCTTTTTTTTTCTTTTCTTCTTCTTCTTCTTCTTTTTCTTCTCCCTCTTCGGTCCACCCAAGAAATTCACTCCCTGAGGTCAGTGAACTGGCAAAGGAGTTCACGACCGTACTGTAGACAGACCCACAAAGCCAGCAAGTATATACGGTTCACGGTCCAGGTTGTAATATTAAACAGGTTTCCACTCTTACGCTGCCTCACAAATCGAGCATAAAACTTTCATGTGAAAATATCAAAGAACATACAGCAGAGAAAATCCTCGAAGCCTTTTGGTGGAAAATTAAAAAAAAATATATATATAAATAAATAAATTAGTCCTCTGAAAATCTGGGCAATATAATGACTTTCCCGCGCTGCTCTCCGCTGTCATTAGTTTCCTTTTCAATGTCCATAATGAGCTTTCTTCTATAGTACCTTTGCTTGTCAGATCACTTCAGTACTTTATCCTCTTCTGCTGCTTTATCGTTTTATTGGATGGCTGTCATTTTTTTTTATCCTGACTTGTTTTCTATCTCTGTAACGTGTCCCTTTTCTTCTAAGCCTTGCGTGTCAGATAGCAATATAAAGTACTAGCAGTCTTATTCAGCTGCATCCTTGTTTAACTTCTTCAGTGTCAGTCTTCTATTTATCTTTGCCCATTTCTGTAATATGGTTTGTTTTCTTATGTCTCCCGCGTGACAGCAGCAGGAGGCAAGACCCAGGAGAGTGATGGTGTCCGTGGCCCCAAGAGCAAGCGGGACGAGGCGTGGCAAGGCGGCAGGCAGAAGCTATCACCATGACGACCACTGGTACAGCTTCCTCAGGCCACGTCCCTCATCCGTCACCTTCCCTCACCCCTCACCTTCCTCACCCCTCACCCTCATCTTCCCTCACCCTTCACCTTCCCTAACCCCTCACCTTCCCTCATCCCTTACCTGCCCTCACCCCTTACCTTCCTCACACCTCACCTTCCCTCACCTTCCCTCACCCCTCACCTTCCCTCACCCCTTACCTTCCCTCGCTCCTCACCTTCCCTCACCCCTTACCTTCCTCACCCCTCACCTTCCCTCACCCCTTACCTTCCTCACACCTCACCTTCCTCACCCCTCACCTTCCCTCACCTTCCTCACCCCTCACCTTCCCTCACCTTCCTCACCCCTCACCTTCCTCTACTCCACGAAGCCCCGATCAACCCTCACCTCTCTCTCCTCCACATCTCACAGTCTCATCTTGGTCTTCGAACCTTTCCTGAGGCGATCCGGTTCAGGTTTACGAATTACTCTCTCGCTCAAGGCGGTACAAACCTCTTAGCAACACCCTCTGGTCACCTGTAAATCTATACCAAACAAAACACTATCGCTAATCCTCACATCCTCGTCTTTTTTTACTCCAATGGCATTCGAACCTTTCCTGAGTCGATCAAGTTTAGGTTTATGGATTAGCCTACTCTCTCTTCCCAAGCAGTGCAAACCTTCTAGTCATCAAGGAGCAATTCTATAAGCATCACAACCCTCCCGCTAAGCCTGTTCCCTCACACTTATGTAAGTCAAAATTAATAGAAAAGTTCGTAATCAAGGTGTATTTAGCATTAGTAACAAAAAGTATACTAAGAACATAACAAATACAGAGCTACTATGTATTAATCCACACTTCGACGGAAACCACAGATAAAGTATGTCAATTGGAGGATTAAGAGAGGTAATTAATCCGCGTGTTAGATATTACGAGTAGGATCATAATACAAGAACAACAAAGCTTCTACATAAGCAGCCACAACGCCATGGACAAGTCAGCTATTATAGGACCCAAGCCCGAAGGTGTGTTTTGAAGCGGGAAATATTTAGTTAGTTTGGTGGGCAGCGTGGGAAAAAATAAAAGGGGAAATAGTGCAGGAATTATTATGGACGAGGAAAAAATAAAAAGTACGTGGGAAAAAAATGTGAAGGTTATGTGGGGAGTGTAAAAAAGTAATCGTAAAAAAATAATGTAAAATAGTGCAGGTTGTGTGGGTATGAGGAAAACAGGAAAAAGGACATTAATTCTCCTACTACGACCCAGAAGGAATGGTTGGATGAAAACATGTGTAGAAAAAGAAAAACAGGGAAAAAGAGAATAAAGAGAAAAATATATAGAAAGAAAATAATAGCTGTGAACAAAAGGGAAATTAAATCAATGGAAAAAAGACTAGGGTTCAAAAAAATAATGTGACAAGGAGGATAAATAAAATAAAGGGAAAGAAGGAGGGTAGGAAAGGGAAAAAAAGGAGGGAAAGTAAAAAAAAAAACACGCTAAAACACATTAATGAAACAGGAAGCTTTATGTATTGAGGAAAGGAAATAAAAACAAGGGAGCCATAACCGATAGGAAAACAAACAAACAAACAAACAAACATGGTGATTATCTAACATCAAAACAAATACAAATGAATAAAAAACAATGAGAAAAAGAAAGCTAACAGATGATAATAACAAAAGGAATAAAAAAAACATACGAAAACAGGAATAAAAAGACAAAGATAAATGGGAAGACAGACAAACAAAGAGATAGACAGATAGAAAAATAGAAAGATGAATATATAAGAGAAAAATATAAGAAAAGAAAAAATGAACTAAAAAGAAAAAGAAAAACAAAGAGGGAAGTATGGAGATTGATAAAAAAATGTAAAGAAAAATAATAGCGAGGAATAAAAGGAAAATTCAATCAGTGCAAAAAATGACTATAGGGTTCAAAAAGTGGAATGTGACAAGAAGGATAAATAAAATAAAGGAAATGAAAGAGGAAGGAAAGGGAAAAAAGGAAAAGAGGGAGGGAGGGAGGGAAGGACAAATTACAATAGTTTACCAGTACGGTCTGACCAATCAGAAACAACAACAATAACAACAACAACAACAACAACAACAACAACAACAACAACAACAACAACAACAGAAAAAAAAGTAGAAATAATAGCAATGAGTGTACCAGGTAATCTTCTTCTCCTTTTTCTGTTGCTGTTGTTGATGGTGATGCTGATGATGCTGATGATACTGGTGATGTTTCTTCCTCCTCCTCCTCCTCTCCCTCTTCTTCTTCTTCTTCTTCTTCTTCTTCTTCTCCTCCTTTTCCTCCTCCTCCTCCTCCTCCCACGCTAGGAAAGAACACGGTCAGCGGGGGTGAGCATCCTAAGCCGGGAGGATTAGCGAGAATTCAATATGATTCTCACTGGACATCCTGCTTCCTCCTCCTCTTCCTCTTCCACCTCCTACGTCCCCTGCTTCCCTTTTGTCTCCTCCTCTTCCCTGTCTGTTTCTCCTCTTCTCTGTCTCTGTCTTTCCTCCCCTTTTCTCTGCCTCTGTCTGTTTTCATTCCTTTTTTATTCATGTCTTGTTTTTTTTCACTTTCTCAGTCCTTCTGTGTTTCCATCTTTCTATTTTTCCATCTGTCTGTTCGCTTGTCTGCCTGTCTATCCTTCCTTCCATCGCTATTCTTGTGTTTGCTTATTTGTGTTCTTTTTTATTCATTCCTTCTATTCGTATTTCCGTTAGTATCTTCTCTGTCTCTGTCTGTTTCTCCTCTTCTCTGTCTGTCTCTCCTTTCTTTATCTCTTCTGTCTCTCCCTTTATCCGTCACCCCCTGCTACTCTCTCCACCTATCCTCCTCTTCTCTGTCTGTCTCTCCTGTTCTGTCTCCTCTCTCTCTCTTTGTCTATCCTCTTCACTGTCTTTATCTTCTAATCTGTCACTGTCCTTCCTCTCTCTTATCTCTTATCTGCCTCTATCTTCATCCTGTTTCATTCTCTACTATCCCTGCACTACTCTTCATGCCTCTAATCTAACCCCTTTTATCCGATCATCTCCTCTTTCTCCTCCTTCTTCATCTACCAGCCTGTGCGTTCCTGCCTCCCCCTTCACCTGTCAGTCCCTGCTACACACTGTACTGTCCCTGCTCTCTACTCCTGATGCCTCGTCCCCCTTCTCCTCTCCCCCCTCTTAGGTTCCTCTACTCCCCCACCTCGTGCATCCCGGGCCGTGCCAGCAGGGAGAACAAGACGGTATACGAGGTCAGACATGAGGTTGACCTAAAAAAGTGAGCGAAAGAAAAAGGAAGAAATGGACCCACACGAGGACAAAAAAGAATGGCGGTAAAGATGATGAAGAGGAAGAGGAGAAAAAGGAGAGAAAGGGGGAGAAGGTAGAAGAAAAGGAGGAGGAAAAGAAAGGGGAAAAGGTAGAAGAAAAGAAGAAGTAGGAGAAGAAAAAAGAAAAAGATGAAATTGAATAAAAAGAACAAGAAAAACAATAACAAAAAACAATAACAAGAACTAGAAGCAGAACAACAGGAACAAAAAAAATGGAAAAAAAAAAGAAGAAAGGTGGAGGAGGAGGAGGAGGAGAAGTGAAGGACGGTCAAGAAGGGACTGTGTCGTGTTTTACTTTCCAACTCAAAAGAAAAAAAAGAGAAAACTATAAAAACTGTCATCGCGCCACACTAATACCCGCCCCAGAGGTCAATTTCATAGCCTAAATAAACGTAAAAGCAGTCTATTTTACCATCTTTCTTATCGCTATTCTTTTGTTTGTTTCAGGGTTATTTTTCTTCTATTATCACCTGTTTGCTTCACTGTTACTACCTTCCTTCTTTCCTTTCTGTTCCTTTTAATTTCCATTCTCTCCCTTTCATATATTTCTCATTTATTTTACTCTCCTCAAATGCCCATCCTTTCCTTCTTTCCCTCCTTAATATCCAAAACAACGATCGTACCAAACAACCCAGACAACAGCAGCAGAGTGAGGACGAGGAGATGAGGAAAACAGACCATAGAGCTGCTGGGCGTTTTTTCCCTTCCCTGACCTAAGTTTCACGGTCCGTAGTATACCATTGCGTGAGGCATTTTCTTCGTTACACACGCCGCGCACATCATCAACGACCTTCGCGGCGCCATAACGACATTTTTTCTTCAGCGGATAAGAACACGGAGACAAACAAACACCTCTCCTCCCGAAGTTGACCTCTCTTTTAGCCACTCCTCTGAACTCCTTTTTTTACAGGGGAAGGAATGGAAGGGAAGGAATGGAAGGAAGGAAGCTTGAGTGTGTGCGTGAAAAGGAGGAAGGAAGAGAAGGAAGGGAGCTTGGATGTGTGGGGTGAGAAGAAGGAAGAGAGGAACGGAAGACAGCTTGAGTGCGGGAGTGAAAAGGAGAAAGGAGGAAGAGGAAAACAGCTTGAGTGTGTGGGTGAAAAGAAGGAAGAGAGGAACGGAAGACAGCTTGAGTGCGGGAGTGAAAAGGAGAAAGGAGGAAGAGGAAAACAGCTTGAGTATGTGGGAGAAAAAAAGGAAGAGAGGAACAGAAGAGAGCTTTAATGTGAAAGGAGGAAGGAAGAGAAGGAAAAAGAGAGCTTGAGTGGGTGGGTTAGAGCTAAGACCGAGACTCAGACCCGCAGCAGTGCTCAGGACCAGCCATCTTAATGTTGTGAGCCGGCTCCTCCACTCCTCCCCTCCCCCCACTACCCTCACCTCGACGGGCCATCCCTCATCCCCCAGATCCAGCCACAATCCCAGAAAATCCCCGCAGAGGTGAAACTCGAGCCATCAGGAGCCTCGCCGCCTTCCCCTCCCCCTGTCTTCCCTTCCTCCCCCTCCTCCCCTCCTCTTCCCCAACGGCCTCGCTTCCCTCGCCCTCCATAACGAAGCAGAGACGTATGAATGTATTTGCCTGATGCTGACGGTGGTGGTGGGGGGGGGAGGGGGGGGGGGCGAGAAGGTGGTGGTGGTAGTAATGGTGGTGGTAGTAGTAGTAATAGTAGTAGTAGTAGCAGTAGTAGTAGTAGCAGTAGTAGTAGTAGTAATATATGGGCCGTGGCACCCCCCTTGTCTCCCTTAATCTGCTTCTCATTCCTTCCTTCCTTCCTTCCTTCCTGCCTATTCCTTTCCTTCCTTCCCTTTCTTCCTTCCTTCCCTTCCTTTCCTTTCCTTTCCTTTCCTTTCCTTCCTCTCCTTTATTTTCCTATCCTTTCCTTTCCTACCGTTTACTATCCCGCCCTTTCCTTTCCTCTCCTTAACCTTCCCTTCCTTCCATCCTTTCTTAATTCCAAAACAACAAACACAACCACAAAACAATCCAGAAAACAGCAGCAGCAGAAGCACGAGGACGCAGAGACGAACAAAACAAACTATCCGGCAAAATCAAAGATACAAATACTCCATTAGTCAGCAGTCCATTAGCACTCACACCCCACTTAACGCCACATTACACACCCGACCCTCCCCTCCTCTCCCCACCCTTGCACCCCTTCGCCCCAAACACACACACACACACACACACACACACACACACACACACACACATTTTCAACCTCCCTTCCTCCCCCCTCCTCCACCGTGAGTCACTCCCATACGCACCATCCACCCATATTACTCCTATTGCACTCCACATCCTCCACATCGCAGTCTGTTCTCTTCCTTATGCAGCCTCCTATGACCATATCTATAATCTTTTTTTTTCCTCCGCCGCAAACTACTACTACTACTACTACTACTACTACTGCTACTACTACTACTACTATGAGTCAACTACAGCCATTTCTCGTTCAAGATTTAGTTTTTTTTTAAGATGTCTGCTTCTTATCGACCAGTGTTATATAGATGAATCCTTTCTTTTGTTTGATCTACTTAAGTTAGGCGTTCCCCCACAAAGGTTAGAAAAGGAAGAGGGAGAGAGACTGGCAATAATAATAAGACCCAGTGCCAGTGAGGAAGAATAGGAGAGTACAAACAGATGGTGTGTGTAGTCAGCGGTACAGCCGGGAGAAAGGCGAGGCGAGGCACTGAGGAAATAGCAGGGATGTGAGAAGGAAGGACAGATGCTGGCGGGCGGGAGTGTGAGGAACGTTCTAGCAGGAAGCGAGGGGACTTACTTTTTCTCATCCCTCAAACGATGAACAGTTTAACGAATTCAAATGCCGACGGTAACGGGACTCGCACAGGAAGAAGCAAGACGTTATAAACACCCTAGGATGCTGTAGTCTTCTTTTTACAGCAATGGAAGCAACTCAAGGGCAACACAAACAGAAGATATAAAAGCCCGTTAAGCACTGTTCCGGCAAAGAGAGTACAGAACGAGTGGCCAGGAGAGAGAGAGAGAGAGGTCAGTCCTTTCTAACACTATGGCGCTTAAGACTAGTACTGTGAGGGGACGTATACAGGAGAGGGTCATTTATATCCTGATTCTTAAGACTAAAAGGTAACAGAGGCAAAGGCGTGAGAAGACCAGCCATCCCCATGCAAATCAATGAATCAATAAATAAATGCATAATAAAAAGTAAGATCAGAGGATGGTGGGTTGTGCAGATCACCGGCAATGTTTTCTGATGCTGCTGCGCGCTATAAATAACACGCAACATGCATAACACAAAACAAACACAATAACAACTAGTGCGACTTTCAATTCTCATGGAAGCCTATTAGTTAAATGCACGCAGGATGAAAAAGCATATATACAGCTCTCCTCTTATTATTGCAAAACATGATGTAGCAAACGTATAGCCTTTCTAGTGTATTACTGCGAAAGGTTAATCAAACAAAACCATTATCGGGAGCATACCAGTGGCACGGGTTCGATACCGAGGGCAGAAACACCTATGCACAGAGGGAGAATGTACGGCTATCTTACGTGCTTCTGCTTCCACACACACGAATTTAAGTACAAAGCAAGATTTTAAAAGCATTATTACTAACTACTACTATTACTCTGTCTATTACTATTACTACCCATTACTAACACGTACAAGGTAATGCCTATATTATGTCTTTGTAGAGGATAATTAGCGAAAAGGATCCGTGATATTGTTTCTTAAATGATGCCAGCTCAGACACTTTCTCTTTAAAAATGTTAATTCTACAGAGGCTAAACTTCAGACGCTGCCTTATCTCCTTCCTCCTACGACACACACACACACACACACACACACACACACACACACAATAAGGAGGCTCCATGGATGGCGGGACACTCGTGGTTCTGCCTGAGCGCATCCTTTGAGGGACTTGTGGCGGCGGGGTCCTTTCGGGGAATTCCACAATGCACCGCGGCTCACCCTCCTCCCATTGGTACTCGAGGTCGTCATTAGATCAATGAATTAACGAACACAATTGAGGGACTTTATTCATATACTCTAGTTCATCCCTATACTGTCCAAATCCCTTATGCAATAGTTAACCAGCATCTTTATTCTCTCATCCCTTGGACTGGTAAACTCTGAAACAATCCTCCTTCGTCTGTGTTTCCTCCTGCCTACGACTTGAACTCTTTCTAAAGGAGAGTATCCAGACACTTCTACTCCCGAAATTGACCTCTTTTGGCCACTCTTCTGAACTCATTTTTATAGGGGCAGCGATTAGCGGGCATTTTTTTTCTCATTAATATTTTTTTTTGCAACAAAGGAGACAGCTCAAGGGCACAAAAAAAAAAGGAATAATAAAAAAAAGCCCGCTACTCGCTGCTCCTAAAAAAAATCGAAAGAAGTGGCCGAAAGAGGGGTCAATTTCGGGAGGAGAGGTGTCCTGATTGCCCTTGAGCTGTTTCTTTACTTTACAAAGCATTAAGGGAGGAACACTATCAGCTTCAACATTTTCCATCCTTAACGGGAACTCTTTTAATCTTATCCTATATACATCAAGGGCCAGCAGTGTTAAGAGGCTGCGGATAAAGCTGTCAGGCCCCGCAACAATAGCAGACTGATTAAGGAAGGAGTAAAAACTGGTTGGCAAATACGGCAATGGGTGAGTGGAACAGATTACCAAGTTGTTTAGTTACTGCAAAGTCGACTGAGCTTTTCAAATGAAGGTTAGAGAGAGAGAGAGAGAGAGAGAGAGAGAGAAAGAGAGATCCTTTAAAAGAGTGTCTTTGTGTCTATGGATCCTTATATCTTTTTGTATCCTTGTGTCTATGTATCCTTGTTGTTTTTGTATATTGTATCTTTTTGTATCTTTATGTATCCTTGTGTCTAAGTATCCTTGTATCCTTGTGTTCTTGAATCTTTTTTGTCTACGTATCCTTGTATCCTTATGTCTACTTATCTTTATATCCTTATGTCTATCTATCCTTGTATCCTTCTACGTATCCTTGTATTCCTGTGTCCTTGTGTCTACGTATCCTTGTATTATTGTGTCCTTGTCTACGTATCCTTGTATCCTTGTATCTGCGTATCCTTGTATGCTAGAGTATCCTTATGTCACCTGTTACCGTGTCCCCAGACCCCTGCCCACGCCCCGCCCCCGCCACCTCGGTTCACCTGCAGATAGAAAGCGTCTCACGTATGTACTCACCCGCCTTGACACACCTGGCAGGCAAGGCGTCGGCCCTCACTCACTCAGCCCCCCGTGGACACTCACCTGGAAAGAGAGAGAGATAGAGTGAGTGAAAAAATCATTTAAACTTCACCGGAAAACTTTAATAAGCTTTTCCAGATACACTCGAGCAAATATTTTTTTTTACCTTATCATGGCACATGTTTTAGTATCTTGGACTTATTTATTTATTATATTATTTTTATTTATTTATGCTATTTACTTATTTTGTTTTATTTTATTTTATTTTTTTTAGTGGGTGCGTACAGACTTTCTAGATTATTAATGTGTACCAAAGAATAAACATTTTTTCCTGAGGTCGAAGAGGGAGGAAAAAAAAAACGTTGAAGAAGGTTGTTTCCGCCTGAAGAGTTTCCATCCCGAGGTGGTGAATATTGGCAACGCGTTTCACTCTCCAGCGACTCTACCATTACGGGGGGAGGTGGGGGAAGGGGGAGGGGGATAGGGAGGTGGTGGAGGGGTAGCACAGGGCCATGGGGCAAGGCCATCTAGAGGGGCTAGATGGCCTTGCATGGGGACGCCTGGGGGAGTAACACGGGTCAGATATTCAACCTTCCTCGTGGTCTTTCAACTCCTGCGAAACTCCCCTGAACAAAAGATGCTCCCCTTTCACCTCTCCCTCTTCCTCCCCTCACATCCTCCTCCCCCACTTCCATTTTTCCCTTCTCTGCCTACACACAGCCTAACGCCTTACCTCCCACTCTCCTCCTCCTCTTCCTCCTCCTCCTCCTCCTCCTCCTACACCTCCTCCTCCTCCGCTCATCTCCTCCCGCCCACACATATCTCAACGTCTCTCCCACTCTCCTCTTCCGTCCACACAAGAGCTCAGCATCCTTGCCCCTTTCCCCTCCTCCTCACCCCCCACATGGAGCTAGAACAGGATGGGGTAAGAGAGAGAGAAGTGCCCCCCCCCTCCCCCCCTTGTGAATAAAACACGACGAAACATCAATAAACAAGAGCAAGGCAGCCGCGGACATATATACATCTAGATAATTATTTTGCCCGATCCTTACAAACCACCAGTGCAGAAATGTATTAAAGGGACACGAGGATGCTTAATAATTTTCTCTGGGTAACATGCATCAAGAAGAGAAGGGTTAGATTCTGTTAGTGGCTATTTATTTCACTACCTATAAAGATAATTTTCTCTGGGGAACATGCATCAAGAAGAGAAGGGTTAAATTCTATCAGTGACTATTTATTACACGAACTATAAAGAAAATTTTCTCTGGGGAACATGTTTTAAGAAGAGACAGGTTAAATTCTATCAGTGGCTATTTATTACACAAACTTTAATGTATTTGCAAGAGGAGGGTAAATGCTATAAGTCGCTATTAATTACATCTACTTTACAACGTCCCTTG
>NC_066522.1:18435681-18455681 GCF_024679095.1 Eriocheir sinensis
TATGGGCTGTGGCACCCCCCTTTCTCTCCTAATCTGCCTCTCATTCCTTCCTTCCTTCCTTCCTCCCTCTTCCTTTATTTCCTCCCTTTCCTTCCTTCCTACCTTTCCTTTAGTTCATCCCTTTCATTTCATTTCATTCTTTCAATTCCTCTCTTCCTTTTTTTTCCTTCCCTCTTTCCTTTCCATTCCCTTTGTTTTCTTCTCTTTCCTCTCCTGTCATACATTTTCCTCTTCTGAATGTCCCCTCCTTTCCTTCCCTTCCTTTTGTTGCATTTGTAGTAGTAGTAGTGGTAGTAGTAGTAGTAGTAGTAGTAGTAGTAGTAGTAGTAGTAGTAGTAGTAGTAGTAACATAGATATTTCAGAAGGAGGTATTGTTATTATTATTGTCTATGTTGTTATGATGTCCTTGGCTTTCGACGTCTCTCTGTCCCCGCCTAATGCACCATCCTTCGCTTAAACAAACGTTATGAGAGCGCAAGAACCCGGAAAACGCCTCCAACTGACTCAAAAGTCGTAAATATGAGATAAAGAGAGGGACGGAAGGAGGAGGAGCAGGAGGGAAGGGGACGGTAAAGTGAGGGAAGGAAAGAGAGAGAAAGGTAAGGGAAAGATAAGGGAGGAGAAAGTGAGGGGAGGGGAAGAAAGAGTAAGGGAAGGGAAGGGGAATGCGAGGGGAGGGGAAGAGAAGGTAAGGCGAGGAAAGGTGACGATAGGGAAGGGGAGGGGAAGGAGAAAGGAGAGAGAGAGGGAAGGGAATGTAAGGGGCGGAGAAGCTGCATAGGAACGTTCTGTCTGGTCTGCTTGAAACACGAACCACAGGCACTGGCATGGCACTCACGCCCCGGGTTTTGTCTCCCCGCCCATCATCACGATACATTACCGCCCCTTTACCCCCCCCCTACTCCCACTCCCCACCCCCGTCCCCATCACGCACTCGGCAATCTGTCAGCGTCGCACTAATGGCATCTCCGTGTCTTCATAATGCAGTCTTGTCTTTCACTTGCAACGCCGCCTCGTGTGTTTACTACATATACTTAAACTTAAACACACATACATAGTTAGTTGGTTCGTTAAGTAAGTTAGTAGGAAGTTGGTGAATACGTTAATTAGTAAGGAAGTTGATTAGTTTGTATTGGTCCACGAAGAGTAGGTAAAATAAACCACATAAGCACTCATAGTTAGTCGATTCGTTAAGTAAGTTAGTAGGAAGTTAGTGAATACGTTAATTAGTAAGGAAGTTGATTAGTTAGTACATGTTAGTTGATTTGGTCCACGAAGAGTAGGTAAAATAAAACACATAAGCACTCATAGTTAGTTGATTCGTTAAGAAAGTTAGTAGGAAGTTAGTGAATACGTTAATTAGTAAGAAGTTGATGAGTTAGCACATGTTAGTTGATTTGGTCCACGAAAAATAGGTAAAATAAAACACATATGCACTCATAGTTAGTCGATTCGTTAAGTAAGTTAGTAGGAAGTTAGTGAATACGTTAATTAGTAAGGAAGTTGATTAGTTAGTACATGTTAGTTGATCTGGTCCACGTAGAGTAAGTAAAATAAGTAAGGTTAGGAGAAAACATATGAAGTAGTACACGGAACAATTAACACCACAACCATTTTCTATAATTACCTGTTACTAGAATCCAAACACAAAAACGCAGAAAGTACCTGTAAAATGAAAAACAAAACACAACTTACGAAAAACACACACTCAAACACGTAATAATACAAACTCACGGAATATAATTGTTTCCCTGATATCATGCCCACCCCAGGCTGTTCCCGTGACCTCTGATCCTTGCTCTGTCGTCCACACGTGTCACCAGCTCTCTTCACTTTATTATTTTTACAAGCCACGCATCACTCACTCACAACGAGACCCCCTTTAGTACTCCACCTAGGGCGCTGCGTGGGGGGCTGGGTTCATCCATCAACATTTATCATGCAAACGACGCTTCATTCCTTACAAAAGCATTAACATTTCACTTCACTTCACACCTGTTGGATATACATTTACGTCACGCTTCTCACCTGCTGCTATGTTTTGCCTCCCTCGATCCCCCTCCACCTTCCCCTCACACCTTCCTCACCTGTTATACCTGCTCTCCTAGCCTTCATTACTTTCCTCTTTCCTTCATACCTCCACTTTCGTTACTATTCCCTCCACTCTCCTATTCCTTATATCTTCCCTCTCGTCCCCTTCCCTCTCTTGTACCTCCTTCCTCGACCCCTCATACTCTCCTCCGGTTGCATTTTCCTTCCCCTTCCTTCCTCTCATCCTTCAAATGGTTGCACTTCCTTATCCCATTCCCTCCCTTCTCCCCTCTCTTATATGTCTCACTCTCACACCTTCCTGTCTCTTGCCCCTCACACTCTCCCCTCTTTTCCATTTTCCTCCTCTATCCTTCTTCCCTCACTCACTCACGTCCTTCAAATTGTTACGCCTCCTTATTCTATCCTCTTACTTCTCTGTTATATCTCACCGTCACACACACCCTCACTCTCCCTTCACTTGCACCTCCCTTCCCCACCCCTCCCTCCTTCCCACACATCCTCTACTTCTCTCCCTCGCCGTGGGATGGAGAGTGTGAGTGATTCAGTGAGAGATTCAGTCCGCAGATTGTACCTTTACCCCGAGGTGCCATTAACTTTATTACTGCACTAACAACATGACATCTAGTTCCCTTGCGCTACCCAGACCAACTCACGGCTCCCCTTACACCTATACTGGCGCCTGGTGAATGCAATAAGTTAGCTTTTTTAACTCTTTCATCGCCTTGTGTACTACAGGTTTAAACGATCGGAGGTGATGCAACAAACACTGAAGAGTAATGTAGTGTTCTGTTAGCTTATAAACACCAATGACTGCCTCGTGATTGCCATTAAGTTAGCTTTTCCAACACTTTTTTTTTTCGGTTTCTGTAGAGGTTTAAAAGGTTGAGTGTAACGTTCCCATTAGAGGAGGAAGAGTTGAGTAGTATTATGTTGATAAACCACTCTGTTGAATCTGAATTTATCTAAGTTAAGCCCATTACTACGTGTCCTACCCGGTTCTCTTACCATCAGTATCTTATTAATGTCACCCTTATTAAGGCTCTTCATCCATTTATAAACCTCGATCAAGTCTCCTCGCTCCATTCGCCTTCCTGATCCTGTTCAAAACTTCCCATCTACTCCGTGAGCCAATAAATAAGAAGAGTGGAAGAGAAATGAGATAAAAAAGAAGATAAATGAATGCAAGAGTGTAGCAAGTATAGGAAAATAAAAAGTTAACGAGAAGCAGAAAACAATGGAGTGAATGAAACGAGGTGGAAAACAATTAATCAGAGAAAAACAAAACGATACATATCAATTCGACGAGCAGTAATTAAGAAGACAAAGACGCAGCCAAGAGAATAGCGACACATTGGAGGAGGAGGAGGAGGAGGAGGAGGAGGAGGAAGGGGAGGGAGGAAAACTGGGCGATGGAGAGAAGAGGAAGGCAAAAAGAAGAAAGGGAAGATAAAAAGGAAGGAAAGAGAATCTGTCAAAGAGAGAGAGAAAAATGAGGGAAAAAGGACGCTAAAAGATGAGGGAGTGAAGATGCTGCATACTGAAGAGAGGAGAGAAAAAGAGAAGAGAAGAGAAGAGAAGAGAAGAGAAGAGAAGAGAAGAGAAGAGAAGAGAGAACCCCGCCACATCACACCACACCCAACAACAACGATATAGAGAAGAGAAGAGGAAGGGAAGAGCAAAGGGAGGGAGAGCAGAAAAAGGAAAAGAAGAAGGAGGAATAAAGTGGAGGACGATCTCAACACCACCACCACCAACAACAACAACAAAAACATTAACAACACAAGCCAAAAGAAAAAAAACGCAATATGTGTGTGTATGTAAGTGTGAGTGTGAGTGTGTGTGTGTGTGTGTGTGTGTGTGTGTGTGTGTGTGTGTGTGTGTGTCTTGGAGGGAGGAATAAATAAAGTCAGCGTTTCCTTAATGTGGTCGGGGACGCGCCTGAAGCTGGGTCGAGGACGGCGGTTTATAAATATGTAAATCCAGGCGAACGGGGTATCACGGGGAGCAGGTTTACATTACGAGGGACTGGGTCAGGCTGGGTGGCGGTGGTGGTGGCGGTGGTGGCGGTGGTGGTGGTGGTGGGTGGGGGGTAAGGTACGGGTATAAGGAAGTCGTGGTAATCGTGGTGGAGATAGTAGTAGCATGGTGACTTAAGCGGTGGTGGAGGTGGTGGTGGTTGTGGTAGATGTTATTGGTGGTGGGTAGGGAGATAAAATAGGTAGCAGGGATGGTGGATAGTAGTAGTAGTAGTAGTAGTAGTAGTAGTAGTAATTATTTAGGCTGGTTAGAGTACTGAAGGTTATAGTGATGGAGAAGTGGTGATAGTGTGGGTGTGGTGGTGATGAGATAGGTGGAGGCGTGGTGGTGGTGGTGGTGGTGGTGATAGTGGTGGTGGGAGTTTAATAGTGGTGGTGTAAGCGTAGTGGTGGCAGTGGGGATAATGGCACACACACACACACACACACACACACACACATACATACACACACACTAAGAGGAACAGCCAACACTCCTGACAGTGAAGAAGGGAAAGAAAATAACGTAGAAATAACAGACAGGACGGGACAAGAGAGACAGTGTGAGAGAGAGAGAGAGAGAGAGAGAGAGAGAGAGAGAGAGAGAGAGAGAGAGAGAGAGAGAGAGAGAGAGAGAGAGAGAGAGAGAGAGAGAGAGAGAGAGAGAGAGAGAGAGAGAGAGAGAGAGAGAGAGAGAGAGAGAGAGAGAGAGAGAGAGAGAGAGAGAGAGAGAGAGAGAGAGAGAGAGAGAGAGAGAGAGAGAGAGAGAGAGAGAGAGAGAGAGAGAGAGAGAGAGAGAGAGAGAGAGAGAGAGAGAGAGAGAGAGAGAGAGAGAGAGAGAGAGAGAGAGAGAGAGAGAGAGAGAGAGAGAGAGAGAGAGAGAGAGAGAGAGAGAGAGAGAGAGAGAGAGAGAGAGAGAGAGAGAGAGAGAGAGAGAGAGAGAGAGAGAGAGAGAGAGAGAGAGAGAGGAGAGAGAGAGAGAGAGAGAGAGAGAGAGAGAGAGAGAGAGAGAGAGAGAGAGAGAGAGGAGAGAGAGAGAGAGAGAGAGAGAGAGAGAGAGAGAGAGAGAGAGAGAGAGAGAGAGAGAGAGACCCATTAGTAAACGCTGCGACAGGTGGATTTGATTGGGAGGGCAGAACGAGAGTGAGGGAGGGAGGAGAGGGTAGGAGAAGGATGAAGGCGTGGGAGGAGGTGGGGAGGAAAGTGAGTAGAAGCTAAGTCTTGATGATGTTGGTGGGAAGGAAGGAAGAACATGGCGAAGAAAGGAAAGAGGAGAGAAAGGAGTTGTGTTGAGGTTGAGGAAGGATGAGTGAGGAAAAAAGAACGAGGCAAAGCAAAGTGGGATGAGAGAATAGGAAGGACTGGGAAAGGTAGGAAAATAGTAGGGGGAAAACAGGGGGAAAAGAGACCAGTGGTGGGTTGGAAAAGAATGTTTTTTTTTTTTTAGTGAGGGTAGGTAGAGTGATGAAGGCGTGGGAGGAGGTGGGGAGGAAAGTGAGTAGAAGCTAAGTCTTGATGATGTTGGTGGGAAGAAATGAGAGGGGGGAAAGAGGGGGAGAGTAGCTTGTGGGGAACGACATGGAGATTAAGTAGGAAAATTGTTGTGTTGAGGTTGAGGAAGGATTAGTGAGGAAAAAAGAACGAGGCAAAGCAAAGTGGGATGAGAGAATGGGAAGGACTGGGAAAGGTAGGAAAATGGTAGGGGAAAAACAAGGAGGCAGCAAGAGAGAGAGAGAGAGAGAGAGAGAGAGAGAGAGAGAGAGAGAGAGAGAGAGAGAGAGAGAGAGAGAGAGAGAGAGAGAGAGAGAGAGAGAGAGAGAGAGAGAGAGAGAGAGAGAGAGATATAGAGAGAGAGAGAGAGAGAGAGAGAGAGAGAGAGAGAGAGAGAGAGAGAGAGAGAGAGAGAGAGAGAGAGAGAGAGAGAGAGAGAGAGAGAGAGAGAGAGAGAGAGAGAGAGAGAGAGAGAGAGAGAGAGAGAGAGAGGCAACAGGTAAGAGCTTAAGAAAAGGAAAAAACACGTGTAAGCAGACGAATCAGACATTTTAATCATTACTTACTTGTTTTCATAAAGGGAATCAATCAACCTGGATGGACATAAATAAAACCAAAAAGATATAAAAAAAAAACAACCACAGTAAAATCAAATAACATCACCACCCGACTCAGCAAAGCAAGGAACATACATAGACGTCAAAAACCACCGTGTTCAATTTGCGAAACGTCTCTGAAAATCTCTATTATTCGAGGACGCTGTAAAAAGAGGAAAGGAAGAGGGGGAAAGCAAGTGACGGGGCAATCTTCTCTACAAGGCTTTCCTCTGATTGTATGGTAAAAAGGAGGCTTGTTGGAGGCGTTTGTTCCTGGATATAACAATTGCTAGCGGAGGGGGATTATAGTGCGTAAAGAAGGAAGTGAAAAACAGTAAGAGGGAAAAAAAATAGTTGTATGGAGGAAGAGAGGAAGATAAGAAAAAATAGGAAAATAGGGATTAAGCGACAGAGCACGACGGAGGAGGATAGAAGGTACGAAATATGAAACCAGAAAGGAAAATAAGAAAAGCTGAGGTGAGGAAGAGGACGAAAAATAGACAAAAAATAGACGAAGAAAGAAGGTTAAGAGAAAATAGAAAAGATAAGAAAGAAAAAGAAAGAAAAAGAATAACAAAGACAAATAAAGAAAGAAAGACAACGAAAGAGAGAAGGTAAGAAAAGAAAACAACTGAAAAGAAAGAAAAAATAATGAAAAAAGAAAAAAGAAAAAGTGAAACCAAGAAATAAAAATAGGCAAAGAAAGAAAGAGAAAAGCTGAGAAAGAAAAAATGAGAGAAGAAAGAAAAATAACAAAGAAGAAGAGAAGAGAAAAAGAGAGAAAGGAAAGATGATGAAGAAGGAAGGAAAGACGCAATCTAAAATATACCCTGAAAGTTTAAGGCGAGAAACTTCAGACACTGAAAAACGGAAGAGGAAAAAAAAGAAGAAAAACATAGAAGGGGGGAAGGGGAGGGAGAGGGGGGGAAGGGGAGGAAGCGGAAAGGCGAGAAACACGTGTCAAAAAAAAAAGAAAAAAACGTGAAAACTCTCCGAATACAAAATGCGTGTGTGTGTGTGTGTGTGTGTGTGTGTGTGTGTGTGTGTGTGTGTGTGTTTATTTTCCTTACCAGAACTGACAGACAACCACTCACATACTCAAGCAAGTCTATGCAGCTCACCCATCGATCATCCACCAGTCAGTCCTCATCCGTCAGCCAGTTTGTCAGTCATCCGCCATCAGTCAGTCACCTCGTCAACACTCAACCATCAGTCACGTGTTATCAGCCAGTCATCAAGTCACACGTCAGTCAGTCCGTCAGTCCGTCAGCCTCTGTCTAATGTTGGGTTATCTATGCTGCAGGGATTTCGTGATATGCTGAGGCTGAACACCGAAAGCTGATAATGCGCTGGCTGCTCATGGTATCTCTCTCTCTCTCTCTCATATTATATTAATTTTTTCCTTCTTTCTTCCTTCCTTCCATTCTCTGCCATGCTAATAATGCTTATACTCCAACTTTTTCTTTGCTCTCTTCCTTCCTTTCTTCTCTCCTTGCTTTCTTTCCTCTAAGCTCACTTATTTTCATTTCCTGCTTTCCTTGCTCTCTCGATTAACAGTCATTTTTCCCTTCCCTTCTACCTCAGTCTCTTTCTTAACCCCTTTCTCTTCTCCTTACTTGGAGGAGGAGTTTGAGGATGGAAGTAAGAAAATGTGGGGAAAATTAAAGATGAAAACAAATGCAGGACAAAAGGAGAAAAAGGATATAAAGTAGGCAAACAATAATCAATGGCACTCCTGAATGAGGGAAACATCAGACTCCTAATGTTCGTATCTAAGAATGTACAAACAGAAATAGATAGATAGATAAATAGGTTTGCACATATCTTTGACAGGCATACACCTTCTAAAACAGATAAACAGGCAGGCGGGTAAGTAAAGAGCAGTGCCACCAGACATCACCTTACCTCACCACCACCACCACCACCTCACTCCAGCAGGCACGCGCGGCCCAGCTCGTCCGGAGGCGCAGAGTTACAAGCCCACCACATGCAGGGACGCGAGTAATATACCAAGACACCCACGTAAGCCTTGCACCAACACGCCAGGGAGCAGCGACCCCGAGACGATATTGATAAATTGATAGGCAGATAATTTAAGGGTGATGTCGGGGGCATACATTAAGCTGCGCGTGACTTCGGTGCTCATCTCCGTCTCACTGACCATTGAAGGGGATTGAACACACGTTATAAGGTATCTAATTCCTTTGGCCAGTACAGTAGCGTTCAATTTCCATAAACAACAAAATGGAGAGAGGGTTGGACCAGGAAAAGCTTGAGTGAATGAACGCAGCGAGAAATCCAATAAAATATAAATAAAAATATATAAAAAAAACTTGCGCTCATATGTGTGTGTGTGTGTGTGTGTGTGTGTGTGTGTGTGTGTGTGTGTGTGTGTGTGTGTGTGTGTGTGTGTGTGTGTGTGTGTGTGTGTGTGTGTGTGTGTGTGTGTGTGTGTGTGTGTGTGTGTGTGTGTGTGTGTGTGTGTGTGTGTGTGTTATTGCAAGACACCACTATTTGTCACACATGATCGAAGCACAGCACCTTCTCGATCCATCCCTCATCATCAACATGTTTTGACGATAAATTTCCTTCATGGCTGACAAAACCTCATAAGTGCATGCCTCCTTGCAGCATAGTATAGCATTTCTCTCTCTCTCTCTCTCTCTCTCTCTCTCTCTCCCCCCCCGACGAATGAGCGCGTCACCTGGTGCTTCATTTATCAATTAACCATTACTCAAAGGACGCGCTGAGCCGGGTCCAGCCGGCGGCGCGGCGAGGAATTAGTGGCCGCGGACGTGGGCACGGAGGGCTGGGCGCGGCGTGAAGGTGGCGTGATGAGCGCAGGATGAAAGGGACAGAGACGAGCGTGGTAAAGAGAAGCAGAGGGGAGGGAATGAGAGGATCAATGAGCTGAGGGGAAATGAGGGAGGAGGTAATTAAGAGCTAAGAAGCAGCACTGAGGAGGGGAAACGCCACTGAAAGAACTGTGGAGACAATGGGCGTCGGCTGTATTATGAGTGGCCACGGGCCGAGGGAGGGAGGGACGACACACACACACACACACACACACACACACACACACACACACACACACACACATGCGCGCGTGGGACTAATCAGCAAGGCCCCGTGAGCGCCTGTCTGCGGGACGCTTTATGAATTAATCACACGACGAAAAATGTGAACACGACAGAATTACCACCCGCGTCCTGCGCCCCTCGCGGCGGCCCAGCGAGGCTCACAGAGGCTCAGTAGCGTTTTGGTGGGGGGCGCCGCTCCGGACACACACACAGGCACAAGCATCCGCCAGCTCCTCCATCCTGGCCCCCGTGGGGGGTGGCACGCCGAGGCAGCGCACCAGAAGCCTCGCCGGAATGGAACACAAACACATTAAATCACGACATATATCATTATGCCAGCGCGGCCTCCTGCAGGGACATCGGCAGCCCCTCACGGCGACCCTGATGGCTGCGGTGCGCCCCGCGGTGTGTTTTGGCAATCCCCCGCCGCCGCCGCGGCCTCCACGCCTAGGACAACAGCTGCCGCCCACGCAACACTGGCTAACACAAACTAATGATGAGACTTATTGAAGTTAAACTACTTATCTAACCGTAGCTGACTCAAACTTTAAACTTAATTGCAGATGAAGGACTTGATTGAGGCAGCTCCTTGTATTTGCGATAAAGTTTGCCAAGAAAATATTCATTCTGCTGCCACAGTCTCCTTAATGACTGAACATAATTTGATGCCTTCCACTCAAAACACTCCCTCAGTGAGCCAGGAGTGAATGATAATTCTATTCATTCACTCCCCCTTGACTGGTGCTTTCACTAAATTATAACAATCTGAATGCCGTGTCCTCACTGTATCACCAAACTTTTTTCATTATAGCTGTTGAAAAATGCTTTTTTTTTTTGTTCCGGTAACTCCTAACCTTCAATCACCGCGAAAAAATGTCAATACGAACAAATGAAATTGCAAATCAGACGCACGGAATGGGAATGAGCCGTTCATTTTTCCCTCCCAAACACGGGTCACAGAGGAACATAAAGGACTGCGGCGTTCCAGTAAATAAATGAACAGTCGGCCAGCAAACAGAGGCCAGATCTAAGCCAGCCAATCAGGAGGCGAGGAGTGTTGTCTGCAGGTGCAACACCCACCGGAGAGTCCCGCCGCCCGCCCGTCACCCCACCCGCCGCATGCCCGGGCTCACATCCCCGGCTTGTCATTAAAACCAAAACAAACAAACGCACAGGTAAAGTGAAAAATAACTAAGCCTTAGCATGACCATCACCACACCAACCACGCCAGGCACAAACACAAGGAAAGTAAATCAATAACACCTCGACACAGACCTAACACTTCTCATTGAAAGACATACATGTAAGGAGAGAATAAAAAATAGACCTATCAGGCGCATGATCACTGATGTCTTATTGAATTGTTACGCGTGTGGTTCTCAAACGTATGACCCTACCTCAGGAGTTCACTTTCCAGGATCAGAACACAAAAAAATGACTGACTGATTAACTGACTGATTGGCAGGTTGACTGACTGACTGACTGGGTGATTAACTGACTAATTGGCTGGATGACTGACTTACTGACTGACCCGACTGATTGGTTGACTGATTGAATAACTGATAAATTATACAAATGTTAAATATACATTCCTTGTTTTGTCACCCTCTCCTCTCCTTACTCTCCATCTCTCCCTGTTCCCTTTCTATTATCTTCTTTCTCTCCCTCCTCTCTCTTTCTCTCTTCTCCCCTCTCTCCCTCACCAATCGCACTGTGTTCCTGACCATCTCCGCCTCATCACATATACCCTGAACCTCTAGGAACAGCTTTTTGTTGTTGTTGTTTTGCCTTTGAGTTGCTTCCTTTACTAAGAACCACTTGCAAGTATAAAAAAATCCGTCATCTTTACTTAATTCCCTTTTCTTGAGGCATAAAAAACAACACACACTTGCCCCTCCCCCCCAAAAAAAATTTTTATCCCCCCATCCCGCTAAATACTGTTTAATATACACACTAATATGAGAAAAAGAGCGAAAATTACCCTACTACGGAACGAAATCGGTTATTGAAGAAAAGTTTTAATGGGGCAACTTTCGTGAAATTTCAAACTTACAAACAAAAAAAAAAAAAAAGGGGGGGGGGAAAATAAAAGTTCGATACTCGCTTCTCTGGGCTCGGAATCTGCAGCGGCTATTCCTGGAAGCGAGGAACTTGTGGTGTGACCTGATGAGAAATGGGTATAAGTTGTGTTGATGCGAACTGTATGCATGGCGATGGTGGTGGTGGTGATGATGGTGATGATGGTGGTGGTAGTGATGAACTCTCTCTCTCTCTCTCTCTCTCTCTCTCTCTCTCTCTCTCTCTCTCTCTCTCTCTCTCTCTCTCTCTCTCTCTCTCTCTCTCTCTCTCTCTCTCTCTGATTTTCTTGCCTCATTCCTCCAGGTCCATTCTTTTTTTTACAGGTAAATGACTCCACTGTAATTTCTTTGTGCATTCAAACGCGAATTTCGTAATATTACGCCAATTTCCGTACGTCTATTCATATTGCAATACCTGAAGAAAAAACAAACTCAGTGTACTGCAGACTTTGTGAAATAGCAACCTTTAGTTTTTTTTTCTTTTTGCCATGCTTTTGTATATATCAGATTTTCAAGGGAGGGCGAGGAAGAAAAAGAAATGAGAAATATATACTCGAGTTTATTGTATGTCTTTCCGTGCCCCCTTCCTTCTCTATCTTTACCTCCCTTCACCCTTTCCTCTCTCCCTTACTCACCCTGTCCTTCCCTCTCTCCCTCTCACCCTGCCTTTCTCTTACATGCACCTCTTCCTCTTCCTCACCCTGCCATTTTCACCGGTTCCTCTGCACCTCCTCTTCCTCACCCTGCCATTCTTATACCCCTTCCTCTCCACCTCTTCCTCTTCCTCACCCTGCCATTCTCACCGGTTCCTCTCCACCTCCTCTTCCTCACCCTGCCATTCTTATACCCCTTCCTCTCCACCTCTTCCTCTTCCTCACCCTGCCATTCTCACCGGTTCCTCTCTACCTCCTCTCCCTCACCCTGTCATTCTTATACCTCTTCCTCTTCCTCATCCTGCCATTCTCACCGTTTTCTCTCCACTTTCCTCACCCTGTTTCTCTCTTTCGCCCACCTTTGCCTTTTACCCTGTCTCTCCTCTGTCCTTCTCTCCTGCTTCTTCATTCAGTCCATTTCACACCTTCCTCTCCCTTACCTAACTTCCCTCTTCATCCCCCTCCTCTGAATCTTTATCCTCTCAGTCTTCCTCAACCTTATAAAATCTTAAACCCTATTCAACATTACCATTTCTCCCTGTTAATCCCCTTTTTATACCAACCTCCCTGTCCCCCTTTCAATTTTCCTCTGCTCCCTACGGCTACCCTGACACCCGCCCCTGCCTTACCCTCCCTGCCTCCTTCATCCTATCCCCTGCTCTTCCCCCTCATCCTCCTTCTCCCACCACAATGCTCAACCAGACAGAATCCTCGGCAGGCACAGTGGGTGAAGAGGAAAGAAAAGAAAAAAAACACCCATGATAAAACTTGAGTGAAAGGATAAAGGGAACATTCATGCAAATAAAATCATAACAAGGAGAGTGAAAATAAAGCAAAAAGAAAACTACGACTGAACAAAAAAAAATCGTGATAAACTTGTGCAGAGAAAAAAACCATAAAAGGAAATAAAAAACAAAACGTTTGAATGAGCCAAAGAGGAAACAAACAAACAAACAACACACTTGCACCTAAAAAAAAAAATGGAAGTATTAAGCCGAGCGTTCGAAGCAAAATGAAAAAAGAAATACATATCAAAAGCGATTGTATAAAAAATAAGGGAAACAGATGAATGGGATCACCCACACAACAACAACAACAACAACAACAACAACAGCAACGACGACAACAACAACAACGAGGATGATAGATAGAAATAGAGAAAAAGAACCAAACAGAAAAACCTTAGCACATGAAACAACAACTGAATTTTTTTTTTTAAAGCGAGGAAAGAAGAACAACAAACTCCCGTACGCCAAAACAATCTTACTAAACTGAATGGAAACAGAGAAAAGGAAATGTGTGTAAAAAAAAAGACAATCGTTATATGGACCAAAAAAAAAAAAAAAGAGGAGGGGAGGGGGCAAAGGGTGAAGTAAGAAAACAGAGTAAAAACAAAAAATGAAATAAAACCAGAAAATGACGAGGAAAAATAATCTCAATAAACAGAATGGAACAGACAGAGAAACGATAACATCTGTAAAAAAAAAAAAAAGCCAATCGTAATTATATGGATAAGAAAAAGCAAGAAAATAGCAAAAAGAAGTAAAAAAAACATTAAACAAATAAGAAAAAATAAGGCAAATAAAGGAGAAAATCAAGAAAACAGCAAAAAGTGAAGTAAAAACAAAACAAGAAAATTACAGCAAGGCGAAGAAGAAGAAGAAGAAAAAAAAAAGAAGAAGAGGAGGAAGAAGAGGAAAAAGTAGAAGCAGAAGTAAAAAAAAACACCACCACCACCACCACCACCACCACCACCGCCATCGCAACAACCACCGCCACCACCTTCCTTTCCATTTCTTGCCTTCCCCTACATATATTATTTTCCCTTCAGGCTCCAGAGACCAATTCGTAGATTGCAAAAGCGGCGCCAGATGGAGGAAGGAGGATGGAGGAAGGTCTGAGGTTGTGGCATAATTTCCGACCGCCATAAAGCAAGGTATAAGGTGGTGGTGGTGGTGGTGGTGGTGGTAGATGGATGTAGATAAGAGAAGCAGCATCTGTCACGTATTACTGAAAACACTTCCTGGTATGCTGCTGCTGCTGCTGATGATGATGATGATGATGATGATGGTGGTGGTGGTGATGGTGATGATCTTCTCTTTCTACTTTTTCTTTTTCTTCGTCTTCTTCGTCTTCTTCTTCTTCTTCTTCGTCTTCTTCTTCTTCTTCTTCTTCTTCTTCTACTTCTTCTTCATCTTCTTCATCTTCTTCTTTTACTTTTTTTTCTTTTTCTTCTTATTCTACTATTACTTCTTTTTCTTCTCCGCCATCTCGACTCCTCTTACTCTCTTTCCTTAGCCTTACTCGCTCACACACTTGGTCTAATTGAGAAAGACCGTCGTAAGAAGTCGCTCTTCCGGCGCTGCTGTCGCTGTTTTCTGCCTCGAGAGTGAACAGCAAGCGAGTGTGACTGCCGCCTGCCGCTGCTAAAACTCTCTTGTCTTTTTTTGTTTTTTTTGTTTTTTGTCTTTCCTTTTCGTTCCGACTTAAGTGTAGCGAAAATACAAAGAAGGTTCTGTCTGTATCTTATTTCCTACCAACGTTGCCAGGTACCAGACTATCGTACTTAGAATCTATCGTATTTTCCGGTTATTATTGCTGGAAAACATCGATACTTGACGCAAATAACACTAACTTTAATTGCACATCGTCATGGGTGATTGTACGATAGTTTTAGGGCCTGAAAATGATTGAAGTGTTCTGAGTATACAAGAATCTAGCAACGTTGTTTTATACGCTAGCATGGGTATGCTCTCTCTCTCTCTCTCTCTCTCTCTCTCTCTCTGAAGGATGGACACTCATACAATATCATTAAGAAAAAAAAACGTGAAAAATAAGAAAAAAAGAAAAGACAAACTACACACGCACAAAATTGAAGGTGTGAAAAAAAAGAGGCAAAAAGAAATATATGTAACAAGGTGAGAAAAAAAGGAAAGGAAAGTCAAACGAATCCGAAGAAAAAATAATAAATGAGACAGGAAAAAATAACATCTGCTCAAAAAAAGGAGGAAAGGAAAATGGGAAGGTCGTCCAATTTGAATACTCGTCAGGAGGAGAAAGAAAGGGGATAAGGAAGGAAGGAAGAAGGGAAGGAAGGAAGAAGGAAGAAAGGAAGGAAGGGAGAAACCAACGGATATATGAATGAAAAAGGGAGACAATAAGGAAAAAAACTCAACAAAAGATGGAAGGAGGAAGTGAAGGAAGGAAGGAAGGAAGAAACCAACGGATGAATGAATGTAAAAACGAAGACACGAAGGAAGAAAATCAATGAAGGATGGAAGGAGGAAGTGCAGGAAAGAAAGAAGGAAGGAGGGAAGGAAGAAAGGAAAAGGAAACACACGAATTAAGGAGCAAAAGAACGAAGAAAGAGAAAAGAAAACATAATCAAGAATGGAAGGAGAGAATGAATGAGAAAGAATGCATGATAGCTTGCGGGAAAGAAGAAATGAAGGAGATAGAAGGAAGGAAGGAAAGAAGGAACAAAACTATAAAAAAAAAAGATGACAGGGGGAGTGGATGAAGGAATGAAGAACAGATGAGAAAGGAAAGGAAAGAAAATATGAATGAAGAACGAAAACAAAGACAGAATGAAAGTAGGAAGTAGGTAAAGAAAGAAAAATAAAGAGGAAGGAAAGTAGGAACGAGGGAAGGAAGGAACACCACACACACACACACACACACACACACACACACACACACACACTCACACGCCACACTCAGACTTGCAGACCGAGGCAGGAAACACAAGAAGGAGAGGGTCGGTGAGGAGGTGAAAGGCAAGGCGAGAGGAAGGAAAATCAGCCACAAGTTACCCTCATCAGTAACCCGAGCCATAGAGAGGAAGAGGAGGAGGAGGAGGAGGAGTTGGAGGAGGAGGAGGAGGAGGAGGTGGGGATGGTGAGACGAAAGGGTTAGCTTGCATGAGAACAACAGTCGACACTTGAGACACATCTTCACTTCTTCTTTTTCTACTTCTTCTTCTTCCTCTTCTTCTTCCTCCTCTTCCTCCCTCCTACACCTCCTCCTCTTTGTTCTTCTTTTGCCTCCTTTCCTTTTCTTTCCTTTTCTTCAGTTCTTCTTCTTCTTCTTCTTCTTCTTCTTCTTCTTCTTCTTCTTCTTCTTCTTCTTCTTCTTTTCCTTCTTCTTCTTCTTCTTCCTACCCCATACACCTCTTCCTCTTTGTTCTTCTTTTGCTTCCTTCCCTTTTCTCCTTTTTCATCTTCTTCCACCTTCCACCTCCTCCTCTCTATTCTTGTTTTGTCCTCTTTTCTTTACTTTTTTCTTCCTCCTTCATTTCATCTTCTGCGTAGTTCACCAGTCAAGAGTTGGAATAGGAATAGGAATAGGAGGAGGAGGAGGAGGAGGAGTAGGAGAAGGTGTAGGAGGAGGAGGAGGAGGAGGAGGAGGAGGAGGAGGAGGAGGAGGAGGAGGAGGAGGAGGAGGAGGAGGAGGAGGAGGAGGAGGT
Source organism: Eriocheir sinensis (assembly GCF_024679095.1). Classification (NCBI taxonomy): domain Eukaryota; kingdom Metazoa; phylum Arthropoda; class Malacostraca; order Decapoda; family Varunidae; genus Eriocheir; species Eriocheir sinensis. The sequence goes on from NC_066522.1 coordinate 18,452,112, forward strand.
GGAGGAGGGGGTCAGGTTCTGGAGGCAATGGCGGTTTAAGGAAGTGATCACACACGTCCTCTCCATCCCTCATTAAGCGGCCTCGATTAAGCTCTAATTACTCCATTATTATGCCAATGATTACTCCCTCTCTCCCTTCCCCTTTCAGCCCTAGCTCTTGCCTTTGCTGTGCTCTCTCTCTCTCTCTCTCTCTCTCTCTCTCTCTCTCTCTCTCTCTCTCTCTCTCTCTCTCTCTCTCTCTCTCTCTCTCTCTCTCTCTCTCTCTCTCTCTCTCTCTCTCTCTCTCTCTCTCTCTCTCTCTCTCTCTCTCTCTCTCTCTCACTTCCTCTCTCCCTTCCTCCTCTTCCTCCTCTGGCACTTTATTCCTTCCCTTCCTTTCCTCTCTTCCTCTCTCAGTGTCTTCCTCCTCCTCCTCCTCACTTAACCTCCCCTCACCCTCTCTCCCTTCCTTTTCCTGTTCTCTTTACTTTCTCTCTCTCCATACCATCTAACCTTCTCCAACGTCCTTTCCCTTCCCTTCTTTTCATCCTTTTCTCTTTCCCTTTCGTCTCCTTCTCATCCCTTTTTCCACATCGTTTTCTCTTCCACTGTTATTCCCCTCCTTCCACAAAGTTACCCTCAAGGCCCATCTTAACCTGCCCACTTACCTACCCACCTACCTACCTGTATTACCTACCTGTATTACCTACCTGGTCATTAAACTACCCATAACTCCTGACTCCATTTCTTCCTCCTTTTCTTACTTTTTCCTTTCCCATTTTGCTTTCTGGACAACTTAATCTTCCTTAACCCCTCTCTCTCTCTCTCTCTCTCTCTCTCTCTCTCTCTCTCTCTCTCTCTCTCTCTCTCTCTCTCTCTCTCTCTCTCTCTCTCTCTCTCTCTCTCTCTCTCTCTCTCTCCTTTCCCTCAATTACCCTCCACTTCCATCCCTTTCCCTTCCATTTCCCTCACTCCTTTTACATCTTCTTTCCTTTCCTTCACTTCCACGCACAATTTGGAGACGATTTGTTGTAATTTCAATCTTGGCGCGAGCTATCAAGGGAAGGGCCCCCCGACACACCCCGCTACACTCCCCTCACCCCCAACCCCTTCCTCCCCTTCTCCCCTCACTTTCCTACCTCCTCCACCTCCACCACCTCCTCCACAGTCCACAAGGGTAATTACGGTCCGATACGAGCCATTCCGAGCCACATTATGGACTTTCCCCTTCCCCTTTCTCTTCCCCTTCCTTCCTTCCCATCCACCCTTCCTTCCTTCACTCCACTGTTTTCTTGCTTACCTCTCCCCTTCCCCCTCCTTCCTTTCCTCCATCTCTCTGTTTCATATCCCTTCCTCTCCCTTCACCTCCTCTTCCTTCCTTTCTTCTTCTACTCTTTGCTTGCTTGCCCCTTCAGCCTAACACACACACACACACACACACACACACACACACACACACACATGCATATCACACACACTAAAAATAAAACCAGAAGCAAGTGTCGCATTTCTTTTGTTTATTTATTTTTTCCTCTGTCTCTTCCACAAGGTTCGCTGAGGAAAAATAATGAAGGAGGAGGGAGGGAGGGGGGAAGAGGAAGGAAGAGGAGAGAGGGGAGGTTGGGAGAGGAAGGAGGAAGAGGAGGAGGAGGAGGGAGGAGAAGGAGGGAGGGGAGAGGAAGGGGAGAGAGAGAGGAGGGAAGGGAGAGGAAGAAGGAGAGGAAAAGAGGTCACGAGGAAAGGTAAAAATGGAGGGAAGAAGGAAAGTTAGGTTGGAGGTAACGTAGGACCGGAGGAAGAAGGAAGGAAGGGAGGAAAGAAGAAAAATGAGACAGAGACCGAAAGAGGGAGAGAAAGAGTGAGAGAGAGAGAGAGAGAGAGAGAGAGAGAGAGAGAGAGAGAGAGAGAGAGAGAGAGAGAGAGAGAGAGAGAGAGAGAGGAAAATTGGCGAAGATGAAAGGTAAGGATGAAAGGGAAAGGACGTGAAGGCGAAAGTGAGGTAAGGAGGGAAAAAATGAGGAAGGTTGAGAGTAAAAGATGAAGGGAAGGAGAGAAGGAGGGAGGAAGAGAGGGAGGAAAAAAAAGAGAAAGGAATAAATAAATGAGGGAAAGGAAGGGAAAAGAAGAAAAGGATAAGAAAGGGAGGAAGGAAAAAAGAAGAAAGAGAGAAAGGAAAGGGAGAAAGTGGAAGAGTAGGGTTACGGTTTTGCAAAGAAGAGGAAAGAAAGAGAGAAGGGAAGAAAAAAGGACATAGGCAGGGAAGGATGAAGAAGAGAGAGAGAGAAAGAAAGGAAAAGTAAGCAGAGAAAGGGAAAGTAAGCACGTTCATCAGATCACCTCCCGTTCTCCAGGTGTTTAAATTCGCAGGTGAGATCTCGTTCATTAATCACGGGCATTTTATCTCCCCGGATTTCAACAATTATAAACATTCCCGACTTATTTTTACTGGCTAATGATATATAATGAGTATAATTAATGCTCTTTATGTCCTAAGTGAAAAATTGCACGAGTATTTCTTTTGTTAGACTCTTTTTTATTAGGTAGCTGTGCGTGTGTGTGTGTGTGTGTGTGTGTGTGTGTGTGTGTGTGTGTGTGTGTGTAAGGAAGAAAGGTAATTCAGATGGACGTGTTTTCTTCCAATCCTCCTTCTCTCCTTTTTTTCTTCATCCCTTTCTCTTCCTCCCTTCCTTCGTCTTCTTCGTAATATTTCATCCCCATCCTGTCACTTTCTCACCTTTCTTCCCCTATTTTCTTCCCTCCCTCCTTCCTTCCTTCCTTTCTTCTCCTTTTCCTATTCTTTCTAATACCTCGACCTCATCCTCATTCTGCCACTTCCTCAACTTTCTTCCCCTATCTTCCTCCCTCCCTTCCTTCTCCTTTTCCTTTCCTTCCTGTGTGTGTGTGAGAGTGAGATAGTTGGGGGTGAAGAGAGAAAGATGGATAGATACTTAGATAGATAGAGAAAAAGAGTGGGAGAGAGAAATGAGAGGTGGAGAGAGAAAGATAGACAGAGAAAGAGTAAAGAGAGAGAAAGCCCCATAACGCCACATAATACAACCCTCCATCGCTGAGATCTTCATTGATAGATAGAGAAAAAAAGAGTGGGAAAGAAATATGAGAGGTGGAGAGAGAGATAGAGAGAGAGAAAGAGTGAGAGAGAGAGAAAGCCCCCATAACGCCACATAACACAAACTCACCATCGCTCAGATCTTCGCCCGGGCCTAACGTTACCTCGCTCACAACTCCCCCAAAGAGTCGAGTTACCAATTAAGATCATTTACAGCACCTGCCCGCCGCCCTCACGACCCTCGCCGCCCACACGGAGAGCTAGCGACCTATACCTGGCCGACACACACACACACACATACACACGGAGGTAAGGTAGAAGCACAGGTTAAGGAGGAGAGAGAAAGGAAAAGGCAAAAAAAAAGAACTAGAATATGGTAAGGGAAGGTAAAGTAGAGGAGAGGAAGGGTAGAAGAAGGGGATAGGAAAGCGAGGGATAGAAAGGGAAGGGTATACAAAGTCACCATCATCACCATCACCATCACCTTAACTGTTCCTTTCCTTCTTTCCCTTAACTTTACAACC
>NC_066522.1:18460681-18550681 GCF_024679095.1 Eriocheir sinensis
GCCGGCGGGACGTGCTACACTCGCCTCCTGAAGTTGTTGGCTAGTTGTTCTCCTATATTAGAAGACCGAGATATGGGCACGCAGCAGGTAGATAGGTGGGGAGGGAAAGATAGCACTACAGAGGTGGAGAAGGATGGCAATACGAGTTACTCTGCGGAGTCGTCGTGATACGGATCTGCTGTATCTCGAGTTATCACGTATCAGGATGCAGCATGTTCAATTAACTTAGCCAATGATTGATGTTTTCTCCTTCTAGCCGTCTTGTACTTGGATATCTACTCGTAAATTTCTATCGCAAACAAATACGTGGGTGTCAATTCATAATTTGTAGAACCAAGGCCTACGGAACCTTGCTTGCGTGGAAACCATAGCTTCACCCACACGTAGAGTCGCCACCTTGTCCTCCCACCCTCAAGGACTTCACAAAACGAAACGCCAAACTAAAACTTGAGGCAATACTGCGTTGGGACAGTGGTTCAATCTATATACAATTGACCCCAAGCGTGTCCAATTAGTTGCTGTTGAGAGACATGTCTTCCTTCCAATGCACAGGAGGACAATGCTCGTATAGGCTCCTTTGACGGCCAACAAAAGAACAACAACAGCAGAACAGAGGCGTGGCAAGTACGGCAGGACAGGAGGCGGCTGAACTCTAACTGCTGTGACTCCGCGAAGGAAGAATAGCGCCTCCAGCTGTCGCCTGTAATTGCAGCACACTGTTCCGCCGTTGTTCCTCCGCTCTCCGTCACGGTTAATGGTCTCGTAGGAACAATGCCGAAACACAATGATATTTACGTCACAATAAGAGCTGCTTCCTGTGCTTAAGAGACGCGAAATACTGTCTTGCTATCCTTACCATCGGCAGAACACATGGGACTGACCTGTCTCTTTAGAGGCAAGAAGAATCGAGCAGGTTATTTATGGTTTTTTTTTTTTTTTTACGTTGAGGGAAATGACAGGATGAAACTAAATTATATATAAAATTCTCGCAACACTGTATCTCCCGTGGCAAGAAGCGGCAAGTTTTTTTTTTTTTTTAGGGCAAGGGAAATTGGACAGGATAATACTCAATAACCAAAAGAAATTCTCGCCACATTTTTTTATTACAACAAAGGAAACGGGTCAAGGGCAACAAAAAGTGTAGAATCCTCAATTAATCGTATAATGTTATTAATTGTCACTTTTCTGTTCGTTCCTTCACCTTTCACCTCACATTTTCCTTTTTTTATTTTCTTCACTTGTTCTTTACTTTTTATCCTCTCTTCAACAATGTCATCAAAACCGACTTGTTAATTTGATCAGCGTTTTTCACTCTCCAAAAACTCTTCCTTCTACTCACCACAACGTTCTCTGAGTCAGGCGTGTCGCTGCCCGCTGCCACCCGCTTCCCCAGGCATCTTTTTATTCCTTACCTGTGGAGATAGAAAAAAAATATTACTACAACATACAACATAAACAATAATACATCTACGTACCAACCAATCAATCACTAATAACCAAAATAATGTTAACCTTAATCATATGTTATCTAATAAGCATTCTTACACACACAAAAGAACAAATAAATGAATAAATGAAAAAAATATTATTATCTTTCTTGTCTTGTCTTGTCTTGTCTTGTCTTGTCTTGTCTTGTCTCGTCTCGTCTCGTCTTGTATCTTATCTTGTCTTATCATCTCTCTCTCTCTCTCTCTCTCTCTCTCTCTCTCTCTCTCTCTCTCTCTCTCTCTCTCTCTCTCTCTCTCTCTCTCTCTCTCTCTCTCTCTCTCTCTCTCTCTCTCTCTCTCTCTTCCACCCTTCCTCCTTCCTTCCCTTTCGTTCTTCCTTTTCCGTCACAACCACAAGGTAAACAAATTTAGCACATTATCTTTTCCTATCATTATTTTATTCCTTATCCATCAGACAGGCACCTCCTCGTCCTAACCTAACCCATGCATCGATTCCCTCACTGGGCGGGGCCATTGACCTCACATTCGGAAGACGGGCAAAGTGGCGGTCATTCCATTTACTTCGGGATCACTGCCGGCCAGGGGGAGGGGACGGGAGGTGACTAAACTTTGACGAAGCACATGTGAATCAATCATACCTACATTTCTGGGTTGACTATAAGGCAATTAGGTGGGTTTCAGGGCTGCAGAAAGTGTAGAAACGAATATTGCAATGACAGCTTTGAAGAACTCTACAAAATACATCAATGCAATGGTCTAAGGCGTAGGTAAAGTGTCCCTAAACCTTGAAAGACTAATAGCTTGAGTTACTACTACTACTACTACTACTACTACTACTACTACTACTACTACGTCCCAAGCAGCCCTAACCCGGCCCAGCGACCCTTCCCTCGGGTTTAATGATACCTGATGAAAGTTTTAGTGGCGGCTGAGGACCTCCACCAATTGTTGTGACGCGCCCTCCCTCTGGGGTGATCTGCGACTGATGGTTGTCAGGGTGAGGGGCGGAGAAAGAGGAGGAGGAGAAGGAGAAGGAGGACGGCCCATCTGTGTCCCTGTATCCCAATGTTACTCTCGTGGTACTCTCCTTCCTATTATTAAGCTCATATTCTTAAACCTCTCGGCACCTCATTTCGCCTCTTTAAAATCCCTCTCGTAGTAGAAGTTGCTGAGCTTTTCATGGACTGTTTTGTGATCCTAGTGATAGTTTTATACGACCTTCCTTCAACTGGAAAATCACCCCAATGAAATTCAGGTTAATCTTCTCTGTGGCCTTGGAAAACAGTCGTAAAGAGACTCCGATACGTTTAAGAATATGGACTTTACTCTTAGAGCAGGAATACGCTATGGGAAGGGATGTAGGGGCGACAGGGAGGAGGGTGGCTAATCTTTATATTTGTATCCCTAATGCTCCCCTCGGGACACAAATACACAATGATAAGGGAGATAGTTCTGGAGGTGGCAGGAATACCCTATGGGAAGGAGTGTAAGGGGGAAGTGGCATATATGGGAAGGGAAGGGAAGGGAAAGGGAAGGAAAGGGAAGGGATTGGAAGGGAAGGGAAGGGAAGGAAAGGAAAGGAAAGGAAAGGGAAGGAAAAGGATTGGAAAGGGAAGGGAAGGGAAGGGAAGGGAAGGGAAGGGAAGGGAAGGGAAGGGAAGGGAAAAGAAAAGAAGGGAAGAGAAGAGAAGAGAAAGGAAGGGAGGGGAGGGGAGTGGGGGACGGTGGCCTATCTCCAAACTTATACCCTAATGCTATACCCTGAGGAGACAAAATATACAGTACTATGATAAGGGAGGCATTTCAGGAGGTAGTATATGGAAGAGGGTAAAACACACGTACAGGAGACGAAGGAAAACAGCGTAAAGGAAGACTGGACAACATTGAGAAGAGGCACCCCATCTATAGCCTAGCATCTTACTGTTCCTCTTCAGACACAAATGCCAAGTCGAGGGAGTAAGCAAAGGGGCCCAGCACGTAGTAGTAACCTTATATATGGACAGAGGGTGAAGAAAAATAGTGAAAGGGGAGGACCGGCCAACATTTAGACACCCCATCTATACTATCATTACTCTTAGGACTCAAATGCAAAGTCGAAAGAGTAAGCGAAGGGAAGCACCATGTAGTAGTAACCTTATGGACAGCCGGTGAAGATTAGTGTAACAGGAGGAGAGAGCTCTGGCACGATGCGAGAGAGCGAATCTGTAGCTTTCCGTCCTGCTACTGTTCCTCCTAAGACTCTATGAATACATAATAAGCAAAGGGAATAGCACGTAGGGAAAATAGGATACGGGGACGGGGGGATTTCAGGAACTTATAGGAGACGTTGGCTCCATCACAACAGAAGCGGCAGTGTACCTCTGTTTTTTTTTTTGTTTTTGTTTTTTGTTTTTTTTGGGGGGTATTATTCCTTTGGTTGGTATTCTAAAACGTTTTCTTCTCTTACATCAAGCATTTCTAACGGCCGGAGAAGAGGTTAAACGTTTGGTGTTTTCATCACTTTGTTACGTTCTTGGCGCAGAAATTTTGTCAAGCTACCACCAGGGTCATATAACTCCCCATGGAAATGCCCACTAATCCCATACATGAAAGCCTTGTTAAATGTATCAGGAAACCTCTCCTCCCGAAATTGATCCCTCTTTCGGCCACCTGTTTGGATTCTTTTTAGGAGCAGCGAGTAGCGGGTTTTTTTTTATTATTGTTTCCTTTTTTTGTGCCCTTGAGCTGTCTCCTTTGTTGTAAATAAAAAAAAAGGTATGTGCCTGGGCGCCGAAAGGTTAATTAAGAATATGACCCTTTATCTCTTCATTCCAAAGCCTTCAATTTTAAACGTATCACCACCCCAGTTTGCCCGTTTGAAGAGACTCGTATATATATAAGAAGTTGCTGGAATTTTCATGGACTGTTTTTGTGTGATCCTATTGACAGTTTTTACACGATTTCTGTTTTATCTAGAATTGGAAAATCACCCCCCCATGAAAACCACGTTAATTAATCTTCTCAGTGGCCTTGATAAATATGAATAATGGGTGCCCGATACGTTTAAAGAGGAGAAAGGAGGGAGAAGAAAGACGTGTGTGTGTGTATGTGTGTGTGTGTGTGTGTGTGTGTCCATTAAGTTTCCCAGGTAAAGGTAAAGTAGAGGACAGGTAAAAGTTAGGAACATGGACCGGGTGGGGGGAGAGATTTCAGTAACTAGAAGACATTGTTTGACTCTATCCCAACACATGCGACAACAGTATTCCTCCTCGTCTTTATACCATTCATTCACCTCTTCATGCTAAACATCACCTATTCTTCTTCTATACACGATAACCACAAACACACTCACACACACACACAAAAAAAGGCCATCCAATCACTTCCGTCTTTCCTTCATCGCTCTTCCCACCACAAACTCAAGGGTCACTCAAGGAAACTGATATGTGCACTGAGGCCACGCGCAGCTATAGCATGTACCCCGAGCTTTACTTATCCATTACTACTAACATCACCATCACCTTATTTCTTCACCTGCCCAGCTTCCCTTTCTCCCCTCTCTCCCTCATCCCCTCCTTTCTTATGGCTAGGACAACCCCTCACACCCCCAATATCTTTCTCCCCTTCTCTCCAGCCCCGAAGCCATCTACTAGAGTCCTTCAGCTCCCTCCTCTCGCCTCTCCCCGCCCCGCCACCCTCCTCTTTCTCCCCTCCCGGCTACACTTTGTTCGCTGCCCATTATTCAATCCCAGCCACAACGACACTGTCCCTGGCACCCTCTCTCTCACTCCCCTCCTCTCCCCTCTCTCCTATTCTCTCCTCTCCCCTCTCCTCCCCTCACTCAATTACCGTGACGCCCTCTTCCCTCCTTCCCTCTCACTTACTTCTTCTCTCTTCCCTTTTCCTTCTCTTTCCTTTCATTCTTTTATTTTCCCTCCCTAACTCACTTGCTACTTTCTTCCTTATTTTCCCTTGTCCCTTGTCCCTCCTTACCTCTCCCTACTTCTCTCTTCCAATTGCCTTTTTTTTTCGTTTCTCTCCCTCTGTCCTTTTTCTATCCCTAACTTTTCCTTACTCCTCTCTTCTTTTCTTCCTTTCCCTCTTCCCCTCCTAACTCTCCCTTACACCTCCTCCTCCTCCTCCTCTCCTCCCTTTACTATTCTTTCCTTTCCTTCCCGCTTCCCTCTATCTCCTTCTCTTCCCTTAATCCATCTTCCCTCAATCACTCCCCCAACTATCCTTTTCCATCTCTTCTCTTCTCACACACACAACCTCTCTCTCTCTCCCCTCTATCAAGCAACCTCTCCCTTTCTCCTCTGCCCTCTCCCTCCCACACTCAATTATTACGTAGGTTCCAAGTGACGTCGGAGTGGGAGTAGATCTGTACCCTGAAACATAAACTTCGCTGTGAGTGGTGACATGATGTTGCCTCTCTGCTGTCTCCTCCTCCTCCTCCTCCTCCTCCTCCCTCGGCAGCTGTGGCATGAACTAGCATAACAAGGGTCTTCTATCTTAGCAACCTCACCGGGTAGCTACATTCTGACATCTGTAGGAACATCCGTATTTGATAAGTAACAAACATATCACGATTTTTTTTTCATAGTTATATTTTTTTTTACATTCCTTTTATTCTCGTTTTTCTTAACTTTCAACGTTTGAGGTACACGCCCTTTTTATGATTTTAAGCTTATTGTTGTTGTTGTTGTTGTTGTTTCTGCATCTCTACCACACTTCATTTTTTTCCCCTTTTTATTTTTAAACTTCGTAGGGAACGGGGTCTAGTATACTGCTGTTGTTGGAACTAACCTCAAGGAAATGGTCTAGGAAGGGAGAACTTGCAATACATGTTAAATTGTTATACTTTCTCTCTTTCCATGACACACACATACCCCTTTAAGCACCTGTTCACACAATCCCGTTCACACCACCTGCACCTACTCAACACACAGCCAAGACAAATTTCAGACCCTCAAACTTCCAAGCCGATATCAATGCACTCAGAGGCGGGGCGGATGGACAGGGACAGAACGACAGCTGCCTCAACAGACCACTTACCCTACCCTTATGTCTCTCTCAGTCCTCCCTCGCCTCTCCACCACCACCTACTCAACGCAAAATCTCGGTAAATCATATTCTTCTGCACCCGTTGTCAGTGAATCTAGGACTGTGGGGGGTATGAATAGAGATAACCTTAACACTCTCTATACTGCTTGTTGGACCCTTTTGCATCCCACTACCCCCCCTCCCCCCTTAAACTCCCTTCAGACCCTCCCACCCGCCAAGTCTTGCCCTGTCTCATCATATCCGTGAGGCAAATCTTGTGGGTGTTTCTGAAAGTCTTGGCATTTTCAGAGTGTGCCTTGATCTCTGTCTGTCTGGTTAACATGACCATCAAGTGCCCTCATACATACGTACCCAATAAGCTCTCTCTCTCTCTCTCTCTCTCTCTCTCTCTCTCTCTCTCTCTCTCTCTCTCTCTCTCTCTCTCTCTCTCCCCCCCTGCCCCCCGAGGTTGTTTATTATGTTATGTTAGCCATGTCACAATACCTCAAATGCTTCTTTTTTTCTTCAATTTTGTGACTAATTTAAACAGCCTACTAAATCTATGTGACTTTAATTTTCCCATTCACACACACACACACACACACACACACACACACACACACACACACACCAGACGTACACAAGACTCCATCATTAAGTAAATTTATGCTTACGGGGAAGGTTTCAAGCTGAGGATCAGGAGTCCAGCACGTGATCAGACCATGGAGGAGCGACACACACACACACACACACACACACACACACACACACACACACACACACACATATATACGTACACACCGTTGTTCTTTGTTAACGTATGAATGCTGGGAGGACAAAAGACATCATCAGCCGGCTAGGAGCTTAATATTTTTTTGAGGCCATTAAAGATATTATGTTTCAAAATAGCTGCTGAAGAATTATCATTTGCCTGGAGCACAAGGATTTCTCGGAGCCTTCCTAAAGCGGGGGAATACATAAAACAAGAGAAAGAAAACATTAAATTCTTGTAGGACGGGATTGGCGGGCATCAAATTTATTTTTAAACGCCATTACATTAACTTTCTCCACCTAATTCTGCTCCTTCTGCTTCTTATTCATATTATTTTTCTTCCTCCTCCTCCTCCTCCTCCTCCTCCTCCTCCTCCTCCTCCTTCTTGTTCTTATCTTCTTCCTCCCTCTTCGCATATCATTATCATTTTCTTCTTCTGCTTCTTATTAATAGGATACATTTTTCTTCCTCTTCCTCCTCTTACTTCTTGTTCTTCTTCTCCTCCTCCTCCTCCTTCTTCGCATATCATTATCATTTTTCTCTTCCACCTCATTCTTCTTCTGCTTCTTATTCATTTTCTTACTCCTCCTCCTCCTCCTCCTTCATATTCTCTCTCCTTTACCAAACTCTTATTTTTCTTTTCCTCGTCCTCCTGCTTTTTCTCTGTTCACTCCTCTACTTTTCTTCTTTTTTTCTTCTCCTTTTCTATTTTTTTCTCCATTTCTTCCTTCTCCTCCTTCTCTTACTCTTCTGCTTCTTTTTCTTCTCCTTTACTTCTTTTATTCCTGTCTCCTCCTTTTTTTCTCCTATTCTTTCTGTCTGTTCCTTTTCTTCTTTTTCTTTCCTTCTCTCTTCTTCTCCTTTTCTTCCTGTCTCCACTGTTTCTTCTTTTTCTGTTCCTCCTCCTACTTCACCACCACCCTGAGACACTCCAGCACCGGACAGTCGAGGCGCCGCGGGACAGCCCACTAATGATATCGCTACCACTGTCTCGTTCGGGGAAGGCGGACGGTCGGGACTAATAATTCTAACAACACGACTTTGTGGTCTTGGGAGCCTATACAGAGACGCCCACAATAGCACTTCTAGGGTTCACAGGCGACAAAAAAGCGAGGTGAAGGTTGTTGGTTGATGATGTTGATAATAGCCAGGTAGGAATAGGGAGAATCAGTCGAGCGTGTTGTGGTGTTGGATTCCTTACAGACGTCCCACAATAGCACTTCTAGGGATTTACAGGTGACTGGAGGAGACGTGAAGGTTGGTTGATGACACGTAAAAAATAATGAACAGGTAAGAATAGGTAGGATCAGTGAAGTGTGTTGTGGGGTTGGATCCTTTATAGACGTTCCACAATAGCACTTATTTACTTTTTTTTTTACTATACTTTCTCACACGTGTTCACTTACACTACATTGAATGGCTCCTTCCAGCATCACTACCACAGGGGTTTCTCTTCAGGGACAAACACACACACACAAAAAAATCTAAATTCAAAAATATATATAAAGAGAAAAATGTTTCCTTAAAAGATTTCTCTCTCTCTCTCTCTCTCTCTCTCTCTCTCTCTCTCTCTCTCTCTCTCTCTCTCTCTCTCTCTCTCTCTCTCTCTCTCTCTCAATCATTGGAGGTAATTAATTTCTCTCCTTTTAGTCCACACGGTTTGTCTGGTCTGGAAAACCTATCCTAATGTCACTCAGAAAGCCTCCTCCTCCTCCTCCTCCTCCTCCTCCTCCTCCGCTCCCTTCCTCCTCAGCCATTCCTTTCTTCAATTTTCCACGGCTTCTCCTTCCATTTCACCGTCTATTACACACACACACACACACACACACACACACACACACACACACACACGCACACGCACACACACAAGCTGCCGCCTCCCCTCCATACAATAACTCCATTAACACTCCCCATTTCTCCCCATCTCCCCTCCTCCTCCCCCCTTCCTTTTCCTGTCCCAAACCCATTACTGTTACCCCTTCCCCTTTCCCTCCCCATAACAAGGCCATAATACCTCCATCATCCCCCTCTTCCTCTCCCTCTCTCTCCCTCCCTCCCTCCCTCCCTCCCTCCCTCCTCCTACGTCATCTCCCCTCTCTTCCCCTCTCCCTCATTCCCTTCCTTTCCCTTTATTTCCCGTCAACAACAAGAAGCCTAACATCTCTCTATACCTCCTCCTCCTCCTCCTCCTCCTCCTCGTTCTTCCTCTCTCTCTCTTTACTCCTTCCCTTGTTTTTCTTCTCTTTATTCCTCTCCCTTTATTCTCTTTCATTCTCTTCACTTCTCACTTTTTTTTGTAATTCATGATATAAAAGATTCAAATACTCTCTTCTATCTATTTTTCTCATTCCCTTCTACATCTACATCTACATCTACATCTCCTCCTCCTCCTCCTCCTCCTCAACCGCATTAACACCGTAACTTTTTCTTCTTCTTCTTCTTCTTCTTCTTCTTCTTCTTCTTCTTCTTCTTCTTCTTCTTCTTCTTCTTCTCAACATAATCGTAGCCTCACTTCATTCCCCTCTTTACCCCCCTCCCTCTTCTTCCTCCTCCTCCTCCTCCTCCTCCTCCTCCTCCAGCCATCTCGCCGCCTCATCAGCCTCCATGGAGCAGCATTTGGATTCGACATATAACCAGGTAATTTACTCAACTGTTAATTTAATGACCTGCTAATTATCGCGGGCTCGACTGTTGAGGGCAGGAGAGTAATTACGCACAAGGAGGAGGAGGAGGAGGAGGAGGAGGAGGAGGAATGGGCACGTGGGAAAGCGATGTAAAAATGATGTAAAAAATGTGATCGCAGAATTTACCGACATTTTTTTATATTTTTCATTTTTGCGAATAAGAAAGTTTTTTTTTTTAAATCAAGGAGTAGAAGAAAAAATAAATGTAATGATGAGTGAGATGAATAAGTTAGTTTGGTTGGTTGGGTTGGTGGTGAGGAGTGGAGGGAAGAAAAATAGTTTGGTTGAGAAAAACAGGTTGAGAAAAACAGGTTGGGAAAATAGAAAAATAGTTGGGTAAGTAGAAAATATTTAGTTGGGAAAATAGTTTGGGGAAAAGTTTGGTTGGGGAAAAATCGTTTGGTTGGGTTGATGGTGAGGAAAGGAGAGAAAAAATATATATATAAAACAGAAATGGAGAACAGGTGGAGACAACTTAGTTTTTTTTCTCTCCTCTCCACTTTCCTCCACTTAACTTTAATTCCATCTTGTGTTCTCCTTTCCTCTTCTCTCTTCTCCTTTTGTTTCCTTCTTTCTTCACCAATTTTGCTTTTTCGTCTTTTCTTTTGTACTCTTTTTCTTTTCCTGTCTTTCCCTCCCTTACCATCTTTTCCTTTTTCTCTCCTCTCTTATCTAATTTCCATCTTGTCTTCTTTCCTCTTCCCTCCTTCTTTCTTCACATTTGCTTATTTTTCCTTTCTTTCGTCATCTCTTCTTCACATTTGCTTATTTTTCCTTTCTTTCGTCATCTCCTTTCTCTCCTTTCTTTCCCTCCCTTATCATTTTTTCCTTTTCTCTCCTCTCTCTCATTTATCTAATTTCCTATAGTTTGCTCTTTCGTCCTGTCCTCTCCTTTCCTTTCCTTTCCTTCCAATTCGTTCCTTTCCTATTCACTATGTTCCATCCCTTCCCTTTCCTTTCATCTTTCTTCTCCATTCCTTGCCTTACCTTTCCTCTCCCATCCTCTCCTCTCCGTTTTCTTTTTCCTTTTCCTTTTTTTCTCTCTTTTCCCTCTGCCTCTCTCTCCTCCCCTCCTCTCCAGGCCACCAACACACCCTTGACACACACAGATAACGTCTGTCTACATGGGTATATTTTTTCCCTCCACCCCTTCCTAACGTTCTCATTCCATCCCTCCTCCTCCTCCTCCTCCTCCTCCTCCTCTCATCCTCCTCCTTTCCCTGCCCCCTTACACCCCTAAACCTCACCAATACATGTCCTCCCTTAACCTCGCTCTCTCTCCCTCCTTTTTTTTCACTCTCTTCCTCTCTCCTAGCACTGTCCTCCCTGTCCCTCTTCCATCTCCTATTCCGAGAGACATGTTTCCTCCTCCATTACTCTCTCTTCGTCCCTTCCCCTTCCCTTCCCTTTCTCCCTTTCCCTTCCTTTCCTTTCCTTATCACCCATTTTCCTTCCACTTTCCTTCCTTTCTTTCCTTCCCATCCCCTTTCCTTCCCTTTCCTTCTCTTCCTTTAATTATCTTCCCTTTCCATTCCCTTCCCTTTCTCCCTCTTTCCTTTCCTTTCCTTTCCTTATCACCCATTTTCCTTCCACTTTCCTTCCTTTCTTTCCTTCCCATCCCCTTCTTTTCCCTTTCCTTCTCTTCCTTTTCCCTTCCCTTCCTTCCCACCCACTATCCTCCTCTTACCTCCCCCGTATCCTATCCCTCCCCCTCTCCCCTCCCTCCTCCCACCTCTTCCAATCTACACCACCCACCCTGTGCTACCTCCTCTTCCCCTCACCCCTCTATCCACCCCTGTCTTCTTATCTCCCTTTCCTCTTCCTCCTCCTCACTCTTCCCCTCTCCCCCACTCTGCCGCCTCCCAATAACACAATAACAACATCTATGAATGGGTAACTTAAGCATAGCCACGGAAAAATGGAAAAAAGTCGGGGAACCAACCATGAAAATTGTATACATAGAACATTTTAAGAGCGGGAGGCTGTGTTTTAGGGGGAGAGGGGTGAGGATGAGAGAGAGGGAAGGCGGGAGGATGAGTAAGGGGGGACGCATGAAGAAAGAAGCGGAGAGAGTGAGTCGAGAATAACAAGTTAGTAAAGGAAGTGATGCCCAACGATAACAGGAATAACAACAACAACGAGCGTCCCCCACAAACAGCACCAGCAGCCTTGATCCCATTCCGCCCAGCCCAGACGCCTTTCATCCTCAACGTTCAGTATCAACACGGATCGGCGGAAGGTTTTATTTTGCGTGTGAGTGAGACAAGGGAGACACGGCCGGTAGCGGGTCATGTTTTATTTTTGTTTTGCTTTTGAGAGAGAGAGAGAGAGAGAGAGAGAGAGAGAGAGAGAGAGAGAGAGAGTGGGTGGAACAATAAGAGATGCAGGGACATTGATAGTTTCAGATCTTTCATTTTCTTTATGAGTGAGAAGTGGGACACGAACGGTGGTGGACATTTTTTTTTTTTTTCGTCGAGTGAAACAACAAGATACGAGGACACTAAGAATAGTTTTAGATCTTTAACTTTATGTGTGTGAGTAAAACAAAGAAAAAGGGCACGTGTGATGATATATATTTTTTTCTTTTTAATTAAGTGAAACAATAGGATACAGGGAACGCTAAGAAGAGTTTGAGATCCCTTATGTTATGTGTAAGAGAAAGAAACTGATGCAGGACTGGCAACGAATGCTTTTATAAGTGCCTTTTTGTGTGTTTGTGATGAAGAAAATACAGGACACACGATTTTGAAAGTTTTGAGTAATGAAAAAAGAAGAAGACGCGGAACGGAACACACATGGATTTGAAAGTTATTATTTGGTGTGTGTGAAAAAATAATAACAACGCGAATAGAGCTTCTGTTTTGTGTGAGTTGCACAAAACAATACGGGAGAGAGTGCTTTTGGATTGTTTGTTTGTTTGTTTGTTTGTGTGTGAATGAAAACAAGTGGGAAATACGCGGATGCCTTGATGGACCTTTTTTTTTTTTTTTTTGCCGTGTAAATAAAACAAACACGAATAATTTGGGAACTCATTTATTCATTTTGTTTCATTTATTATCTACTTATATTTACTTATTTACTTATTTACTTACTTTTTCGTGTGTAGATATTCTTATTATGAGTGTGAAAAAAAACGACGACACAGACAACGAAAGCTTCATTTTTTTTTTTTAATACCTACACACACATGCGCACATTCGCACCTGCTAATTAAATATCCTGCCCGTACTCCGTAACACTAATAACGCAACAGGTTTATTCTATGCGTGTGTGACGGGATTAGGGACTTGGGAGGATTTGGGGGAAAGGGGGAGGGGGGTGGGGGGTAGTGGGTGATGGGGAGGGGGGACGGGGTGATGAGTTTACTAATGAGGTCACAAAAAAATGCTTCCCTGCTCATCAACGCCGCCAACCATACATATTCAACCACGTGATGTAATTAGCGGATTGACTTATCTATTAATTTATTTATTTGATTTGCCATTTATTATTGTTTCCCGTCAGTGATGTAAGAAATTTGAAAGTAATTTAGTGAACACGTAAATATTTTCTTTTCTCCTTCGCATTCCATCCACTAAGTCTTCCTTCCATTCCTGTTGCTTGTTGTACCATACACTCACACACACACACACACACACACACACACACACACACACACACACACACACACACACACAGGCAAAACATCAATACTCAACATGTAAATTCCAACCTCTCTCTCTCTCTCTCTCTCTCTCTCTCTCTCTCTCTCTCTCTCTCTCTCTCTCTCTCTCTCTCTCTCTCTCTCTCTCTCTCTCTCTCTCTCTCTCTCTCTCTCTCTCTCTCTCTCTCTCATATCGACAACACCGCTTTAACAGGTGAGCGCCACTCGACCGGCAGGTGAGGCGTACAAATTGATCTGATCTCTCAACACACACTCAACATCAAGCCACTACAGCCTATCACTTACACCCCATCCACACCACCACCACCACTCTTCACTACCGCTACCAACACCACTACTATTATTACCCTTACCATCCTCACCCATTTTGGCACTATTACACCAACTCACTGAAACCAATATACACCAACACCCACTACTACCACCACCACCACCACCATGTACCCACGACCGTCACCACCACCACCTGCATCATGGTACTACTATACTACTACTACTACATCTACTCACTCAATTCCACACCCACTACCACCACCCACCTACCTACATCACCAACAACAACACCAACACCAGCATCAATATACCCTTTTTGAAAACCATCGTCGACAGAACTTGTAAGCTCTCTTTACCAACACCAAAACCCGATGCAAATATCACCACCACCATCAACACCGGTCACCAGTACCCATCACTATTATACATGAATTAAGCTTGCGTAAACTGACTGACACACACTCTCTCTCTCTCTCTCTCTCTCTCTCTCTCTCTCTCTCTCTCTCTCTCTCTCTCTCTCTCTCTCTCTTTCTCTTTCTCTTTCTCTTTCTCTTTCTCCTTCCTTTTGCTTTCCTTTTTCCCTTTTCCTTTTCCTTTTCTCCTTTCCTTTTTCCCTTTTCCTTTTCCTTTTTCCTTTTCCTTTTTCCTTTTCCTTTTTCCTTTTCCTTTCCCTCTCCCTCAAACACACACACACACACACACACACACACACACACACACACACACACACACACACACACACACACACACATTCCCACAATTACTATTCCTCTCACACCCGCCTTTCGCTCGGCGCTTCACTAACTTAACACAGCATTAGATTAAACACTTTCTACTCTTCTTCTGCTCCCTCGCCTGTCCTGCCTGCCTCCTCCTCCCGCCACTATGAGCTCTCCCCTTGCTTCCCCTTCCCGTTCCCTTGCCTCTCCTCCCTCCATCCCTCCTCTGAGACCCATCCTGGTGACGGTCGGAGAGAGAGGGTCACGCGCAACACATAAAAAGGTCATCATGAACTCCGACAAGTTGGGTCAGTCACACTCAGAGCCAGGAAGTAAAGGGCCCGCAGTGAGGAGGCAGAGGAGGAGGAGGAGGGCGGGGTGAAGGCAGGAAGGAGGAAAGAGTAAAGAGGAAGAGTAGTAGTGGCGGTGGAAGGAGGAGGAAGAGAAGGGCGGGGGAGACAGGAAGGAGGAAGGAGTAAAGAGAAAGGAGAAAGGAAGGGTTAAGAAACAAGTGGTGTTACGAGTAGTCTTAAAGGAAGGAAGGAAGGAAGGAAGGAAGGAGAGCAAGCAAGAGATAAAACATGCGTAGTCAGGAAGAGAGGAAAGGAAGAAAAGGAAGGAGTAAAGGGGAGTGAAGGTGGAAGGTGAGTCGAGGGAGGGAAGGGGTTAGGCAGCAAGAGTGTAGGTGGCACGTGAAGTCTGAAAGGAAGGAAGGAGGGAGAGCAAACAAGAGATGGAAAGAATGGTATATATAGTCAGGAAGAGAGGAAAGAAAGAGGGCGGGAAGGAAGACAAGAATTAGAAGAAAAGAAAAACATAAAGAGGAGAATGGAAGAAAACGTGTAGGAAAAAAAACACAGGAAAAAAAGAAGGTAGAAGAGGTAGAGAAGGCAAGCACAAAGACACGAAGAGAAGAAAACACGTGGAAATAAAGACAGGAAAAGGGAAGACAAGAAGTAGAAGAAAAGGTAAAGATAAAGAGGAAGGGGAAGAAAACGTGAGGGTAGAAGAAAAAAAGGAAGACGAGAGGGAGAAGAGAAGGCAAACTTTAAAAAAAGGGAGGGAAGCAAATATGTGGGATGCAAGACAGGAAGTGGATGAGAGCATGAGAAGCAAGGAAGAAAGCACTGAGGAAGGAAAAGGAAGACAGGAAGGAGGAGAATCGGAGAAGAAAGACGAGAAAGACGGAAGGAAGGTGGAACAAAGCAAGTGGAAATGAAACAAAACAAGAAGAAAGCAAATGTGTGAGAGAAGAAAGAGGAGAAGAGAGACAAGAGGTGGGATGAATGGATAGTGAAGGCGGGAAGGGAAGGAGGGAAGATTGGGGAGGCGAGGCTGGCATGTGGAAAAACGAGGCAAGCGAAATTCTCGTAAAACCCCGCTCGCTCCTACACAAGAGGCAAGATAAGAGATTGACGGAGGATAGCTATTGGTTTTGTGGGTGTTGGAGATAGCCGGGGGAGGAAGAGGGAGGAGGGGGGGGCATCAGTAGGTGGGGGTGGGGTGGGTGATGAGTACGTAAATTAAGCGTAAAAAATGTGTTATAGATTGACAGAGGAGAGTGATTAGTTTTGTGGGTGTTGGGAGATAGCCGGGGCATACGAAGAGGGAGGAGAAATCCGTGTGTTTGTGTGTGGTAAGCATTAAGCACAAAAATGTATTATATATAGATTCTGAAAAGGAAAAACACCCGCAAACAAACTCCTTGTCATTGGTAGTCTATTCCATTATAAGATGAAAAAAAGAAAACTGTAGCAAACTTCTTATTTTTCGATATTCTGTTCCATTAAAAAGAAGAACAACGGTGTGTGTGGGTGTAGGTGTGTGTGTGGGGGGGGGGGGGGGGGGGTTAAATATATCTCTTCCACCCCCACGTTCTCTAGCACTGAGTGAAGGGAGGACAGAGAGCAGGGAAGGGAGGAGAAAGGAGGATGGACTGATGGAGGGGGGGGTGCTCAACCTTCGCTCAGCAGCATGGGGGAGTTGGGGGGGAGGGGGCCACGACACGGGTCCAATTAGCGGCTTGGACAGGTGTGGCGCCGCGTGTGGCCTCGTGTCGACGGGGTGCTATAGTGCCCCCCCCGTGAACGGCCTCGACCACGGCGCCCATCATTTAAACAACACACCGCCACTCCACCCGCTGATCAGACCGATGTTTTTATTACTGCTGCTGCTGCTACGGTGAAGATAGTAGTAGTAGTAGTAGTAGTAGTAGTAGTAGTAGTAGTAGTAGTAGTAGTAAATTAGTAACACCACAATGAATTTAAAGAACCACTCTGTTTTCACGCTCGCCACAGGAACTTCCGGGTAGCAGCAACAAGCTAACAACAACAACAACAACAGCAACAGCATCACGTAATAGACAGTGACGGACAACAACCGCTAATTCTGCACCGGAAAATCAACAAAATCACTGACTGACTCACTGCCTCTCATTACGAGGTCCCTCCCCATACTCAGGGGCTGTATTCTCAAACACTTCGCCGCATGCACACTCACATCTGACAAGGCTTTCGTAGGAGTTTGGGTAATTTCCAGAGGTACATTTATGACCCTGGTGGTAGTTTGGAGAGTTTTGCATTTCCAGAGGTACTTTTATGACCCTGGTGGTAGTTTGGAGATTTGGGCATTTCCAGAGGTACTTTTATGACCCTAGTGGTAGTTTGGGGATTTGGGCATTTCCAGAGGTTCTTTTATGACCCTGGTGGTAGTTTGGGGATTTGGGCATTTCCAGAGGTTCTTTTATGACCCTGGTGGTAGTTTGGAGATTTGGGCATTTCCAGAGGTACTTTTATGACCCTGGTGGTAGTTTGGAGAGTTTTGCATTTCCACAGGTACTTTTATGACCCTGGTGGTAGTCTGACCCTTCTTCTGTACCATGAACGTGAAAAACAATCATGAAAAAAACGATTAATCTCCTTTTCGGCCTTTGGTAATAGTTGACGTGAGAGGTGGAGGCGCCTGAGAATACCGACACCTAAGCCGTCTACGTGGAACTTACAATCGCGTACTCAACATTCTGCCGTTGGAGGGAAAAGAGAAACACGCTAACCACCCACCAGCAAGAGCATGAAAAAAAACACCAAACTTGTATCCCGGCTTTGTTTTTATTTGATTATCAATTGAGTTTGTACACACTGCATGAAAGTCACTATATACAAACCCACGTATTCTGCGGGCTCGGGCTGAGTTTAAACGAATTGTGTGTACGCTGCTGCTACTACTACTACTACTACTACTACTACTACTACTACTACTACTACCACCACTGACACATACAAATATACAAAAAACACACTGCTAATGAGGCCAGAGGATATACAAACAGCATCACCACAACTTATCAATGAGGAGAAATGCATCATCCTAGCTGCTCCTCCTTGCTTACAGATGCGTTTAAAACAGATGCTGCATGAGAGACACTATAATAGATTCAACATTCTGAAGGAGAGGTCTTAAGAGGGACATTCACAGCATCAACAGGAGCCCTCAAAGAAGCCAAGTGCATCCTCCCAGCTGTCACTTCCTACCCACACCATCGCTTAAACTTAACATCCATGGAAGCTACTGGTCACAACTTTCTGCTCGTGATGACAAAAAGGAACATATATCGCAATAATGGGCGCAATCAAAACAGACTAATGCATCACTCCACCTATCTCTGCTTCCCGCCATTAACCTCAAAGCTTTATGCAAGGAAGCCACGACGGACACCACGCCTCGCTACTGGGAAAGCCAAATATATATACCGCATCAACTCGAGCCATCAAGGCAGACTAATGCATTATCCTTGGTGCCTCTTCCCCTCACAATTGAGCCTCGTACTTCTTGCCACGGCCGCCACTCTCCCATCCACTCGCCCGGCCACTCCGTCTCTGCTATCACACGTCAGATCACCCGCCCGAACAATGGACCCACATCGCCACAACACCACCAGCTGCGACGATGGGGAGGGAATCAGAAAGCGAGTGGGGAGTACTTCAAGGCGTGGCCCCATCACCCGAGTAAAATGTCCCCAATGCTTCCATCAAAGAGAGTGGGAAGGGCCGTTGACAGTGTGGGGGATACCTTCAGAAGTGGCCAGATGGGTTTTATTACATTAAAGGGGGGAGGGGGGGAGCTCTAAAGTGGTCTTAGGAACGTTGTATAATAGTAGAGTACAAGCCTAAAAGTGTGTGTGTGTGTGTGAAGTTATGAGTTGCTGCTACACACACACACACACACACACACACACACACACACACACACACACACAAGCAAAGAAACAAACAAACAAACAAACGCATAATCAGCAGGGTTTGATGAATGTGTCACCATATCTTGCGGTGTGTGTGTGTGTGTGTGTGTGTGTGTGTGTGTGTGTGTGTGTGTGTGTGTGTGTGTGTGTGTGTGTGTGTGTTCGGAATAATAATTACCAAAACGATTACCGCCAACAAAACAACACACAGCTAATTGGAAATGACGGGATGAACGATAATTAGACCCGTTTCCCAACTATCACAACATAAAAAAGATTACAACTATACTTTTATTTCAAGCTTCAAATATTAATGTAATGCGGATACGAGAGGGAAAAAATGGATTGACACTATGCATTATATATTTTGTGATGTCATAATATCCGGCATGCCATCTAAACTCATATTAAAATCTCACACTGGGAAAGGTTATAATATCGCCTTCTTGCACTTCTTTTCCTTCCTGAACATTTATCCTTAAGGGAACGTTTCGTATTGCGTCATCGTTGGGTATGTCTGGAATTTCCTCATCGTTTGCTTATGCAGTACCTCGTCAGTCCACAGAAAACACACAGCGAGCATATAAGAAACATAAAACATCTTAGTATATGAAATCACATCCTTAAGCACATCGTATAAACATCAAACCGTATTCTAAGACCACACCCTAATTACATTTCTACGTCACTTCCCACCACATCCCAAGACCCCCCCCCTCCCCCCCAATAGAACGATAAGGGCTATATTCTTAAAACATTTCAGCGTCCAAGCACACACACACATTTGAGAGGGCCTTCGAAGGAGTGGCAAGCATTTCCATGGGGGATAGTTTTATGACCCTGGTGGTAGATCGACACAGCTCCTATACCATCCCATGTCACTCATTTCCGAGTACCAAACAGCGGAGCCCTTTATGCCGTCCTGCCCTCCGTCACGCCCCCATACATGATAAACGTTTCCATCAGCGCCAAATCACCTTAGTCTGCCCTTGACCTGCTGACGCATCTCGCTGACACATCCCCTGAAGCCTCGCCCGGTGCAGCGTTCAAAGGTCAAGTCACGCTGATGCCCGCTTGACTGACGGACTGACGGACTAACTGACAGACTGACGCACGCCCCTCCCACCTCTCTATTCGGCTTAATATTGACTTCATACGGAAATTCCACCATCAATATTGCCATTCCGTGTTCATCCCTCAGAGTCCTTCGCTAGAATTGTTCGTCACGTGTAATGATTGAATGATTAGTGGCTGTGTATTTTGTTGTTGTTGTTGTTGTGGTTGTGGTGGTGGTGGTTGATTTCCCTTCTATTTGCCTCATTTCAATGGGATAATTATTTTTTTTTATTCTGCTATTCTGTGTTTTAAAAGGTTTGTCTTATGCATATTCACTCCTCTACTAGTTATCTTTTTGTTATCTCTTCTTCCTCTTCTTCTACTACTGCTACTACTACTACTACTACTACTACTACTACTACTACTACTACCTTCAACTGCCTCGCGGCTAGACAAGATGCGGACAGTCAACACTCAACGCTGAATGAGTCATTAGTGTGAAGCCAGCAAGGTGAGGAGGAACGTGCTCGCTCTCTCTCTCTCTCTCTCTCTCTCTCTCTCTCTCTCTCTCTCTCTCTCTCTCTCTCTCTCTCTCATCTATCTATCTCTGTCAAGAAGGCAAGAAAGAGGGTTGTTGTAATAATGAGGAAGACAGAAGAGGAGGAGGAGGAGGAGGAGGAGGAGGAGGCGGAGGAGGAGAACGAAGAAGACAACGAGTACGAGGACGGCGGTAAAAATATAGAAGAAGAAGAAGAAGAAGAAGAAGAAGAAGAAGAAGAAGAAGAAGAAGAAGAAGAAGAAGAAGGAGACGAGGACAAAGAAGAGGAGGAGGAGGAGGAAGGGGAGGAGAAAAAGTAGAAGTTGGAGTAGGAAGCGGACGAGCAAGGGCAGAAGCAGGAGGAAGAACAGCAGGAGGAAAGGTGTTAGGTAAAGAGGAGGAGGAGGAGGAGGAGGAAGATACAGGTAAGAAAGGAAGGTGTACAAGGCCCTGCAGCTTCACTATAGTCTCACATGAAATATTTAAATGTCTGCATTCCACTACACACACACACACACACACACACACACACACACACACACACACACACACACACACACACACACACACACGGTAGTAGTAGTAGTAGTAGTAGTAGTAGCACCAGTAACAATTGCAGTGAGTGTAGAACAAAAAGCAATCCCATATAATTAATAATCCGCCTCTTCGATACGCATTATATCAACATACTTTTTTTATAACCCCCCCCCCCCCCCATAATCCTCGGCTTAGGACCCAATTAATGCCGTAGTGGACAGGCGGCCATTAATTCCCGGCCCAGACACACGGTCAATATTTACAA
Source organism: Eriocheir sinensis (assembly GCF_024679095.1). Classification (NCBI taxonomy): domain Eukaryota; kingdom Metazoa; phylum Arthropoda; class Malacostraca; order Decapoda; family Varunidae; genus Eriocheir; species Eriocheir sinensis. Next base: position 18,481,897 of record NC_066522.1, read on the forward strand.
GCACAGGTATGACAGCAGCGGCGGCGGCGGTGGTGGTGGTGGCGGTGCATGGTGGCTCTTCACAGCGTACAGTGCGGCAATTGCGGAGGACACGTGGCGGGGACAGTGTCAGCGTGATGAGTGTGACGTGCTGTGCGTGGGGATGCGTGGGGGGAGGGGGGGCAGCAAGTAAAAGGTGTGTGTTAAGGGTGGGAGGGTGTGGGGGGTGGGGGGGCAGCAAGTAAAAGGTGTGTGTTAAGGGTGGGAGGGTGTGGGGGGGTGGGGGGCAGAAGGAAAAGGTGTGTGTTAAGGGTGGGAGGGTGTGGGGGGTGGCAAGCAAAAAGTGTGTGTTAAGGGTGAGGGGGTGGTGGTGGTGGGGGGGGGGGGATGGGGGACAGCAAGCAAAATGTGTGTGTGTCGTCAACGTGGTGTGCGGGGAAGAATCCACGGCAGCAAAGTGTGTCATGACGTAATGGTGACACAGACGTTTCCCCCTCTAATCATAATTACAGTTCACGCATTATCCTCACGACTTCTGGCTGACTTTTCCTCCTCCAGCGCAGTCTCAGTCATTACAATCCACAAGAGTACTAAAAAAATATGTGCCACCAGTTGTTGTTCGGTATTGAATAAACGGCAGCGATTCGGACACCATTCCATTGTGATCTATTGGTGAGCTGTGATCTATATACTCTGAGGAACCATATATAGGGCAGGAGAGCAAGAGGTTGAATGGGTGAGGCAGGCAGGGCGGGGTGTGAGAGGGATGGGGGATGCTTCGTTGTGTTGGTACTTGGTAGGGTGAGTGCAAACCAGCAACCATATGTAGGGCAAGAGGGCAAAAGGTTGAATGAGTGCGTAAGGCAGAGGAGGTGTGTGTGTGTGTGTGTGTGGGGGGGGGGGGGGGGGGGGGTGATGCTTCGTTAGGTTGGCAGGGTGAGTGCGAAGTGGCAAACATACCGTACTAATTGCGCCAAACAGCTGCCGTCAACGTTAATAATCAGGGAAAAAGTTGAGTTAGCAGAGAGTTCGGTTCATCTATAATCCCGTTCACACTGATCACTGAGTCGCTAAATCCACGTGCTTCTTATTTTCTTCCTCTTTGGCGGGTTAAGATAGAAGTGTCGATACGGCCTATTTTCCGGTGCTGCACGTGGACGGCGGCTGCGACGAGGAGATAAATGGTTAAGTTAGAAAAAGTAGCTGGTGCACCGTGAACTGAGACGGAGAGAAAAAAAACATGCTTAATAACTACGATATGATTACTGGCAGAATGGTTTGGGAGCGTGAGGATAATTTAAACGTTTTTTTTTATTTTTTTATTAGAGTATAGAAGGCAGCTCAAGAGTAAGATAAAGAAGAATTAAAAATAAAGTCCGCAAGCCTATTTTTCTTTTTCTTCTTCTTTTTTTATTTAAACATGGAGGTACTAATATATTTTGAGTTTCTGTGGGGGATATGGGTCTTCTTCTTCTTCTTCTTCTTCTTCTTCTTCTTCTTCTTCTTCTTCTTCTTCTTCTTCTTCTTGTAATATCTTCATTAGCTTCATTCTTCTTCTTTCCCTGTGTACCACTTTTATCCATGTCCTTCTATTTCTTCTATTTTCATTTCTTCGACATTTTTTTCCTCGTATCTTAAATTCTCTTCTTGTCCTTCTACTTTCACTACTTTCATTAACTCCATCTTCTTCTTCTTCTCCTCTTCCTACTTTTATTTCCTTCGTTCTACTTTCTTTCTTCTACTTTGTTTCCTTCGTGTCATCATATCAGTTTCGTCTTTGTTTCCATCTCATAATTTTCCTTTCTTTTTTCTTGTTCTCTGTTCTTTGTTTCTTCTCTGTTTCCATTGTATCATTTATCTTTCTTCTTGTCTTACTTTTTTCATCTTCTTTGTTTCGTCATTGCTACATTTTCATCATTTTTCTTTTTCTGTTACTTGTAGATGCGGATTTCTCGTCACAAATAAATACGAACACTTTTCCGGAGGCGGTCGAGGTCAACACAAACAGGCCAACACAATATGAACACAAACCAACATGGAAGGACACAAACAAAACACCAACAAACACAAACACGCCGAACTAAACACTGCACACACGGAAAACAACACTGCCGCCATCCACTCCACACACACACACACACACACACACACACACACACACACACACACACACACACACACACACACACGTTCCACTCTTCTATGATTACTACAGATTGTTATTATTTTGTTTTCCCTTCCAGATGGTTTTGACTCTGCTCTCTGCTCTCTCTCTCTCTCTCTCTCTCTCTCTCTCTCTCTCTCTCAATCTCCATTTATGTATACAATTAATTTTTCCTTTTAATCCGAAACACAACGTATTCTAAAGCAAATAACTGAAGATTTAATGGAAACTCGATTTGCTCTGCAGCGCCCGGGCCTTTCCACCTCTCCCTCTCCCTCTCTCTCTCTCTCTCTCTCTCTCTCTCTCTCTCTCTCTGTGTGTGTGCTACGCCGTCGCCACTAAATATTCAACAGAACATCAACACACACACACACACACACACACACACACACACACACACACACACGAAGCTGTCGGTGTCGGATCCACGCTATGCAAGCCACAATGATTCCCGCCCCAGAATTATACATACATGCATCACAAGGAATCGCGGCGGACGCACTACAATAATTCCATCGGAGACAACACTGAACGCCCTCCCGCCGCTGCCGTGCTGGTTGAGGTTCTACCGTGTTCCAGGGACGCCGCGACTGTGTTATGAGACCTCGCTGCGACTCGGTTCTGTTCGGTTGGGTTCGGATCGCTTTGTGTCTCAGGTGTAACTCATGGAAGAGGGAAGGGAAGAGGAGGAGGAGGAGGAATCACAGTGCAACATCAACAGCTAAATACGAAAGCACTTCAAGAGGAGGAACAAGAGGAAGAAGAGGAGGTGGAGAAGGAGGAGGATGTACCAGAAGGCCTACCACTGAATACTACAAGAGGACTGCAGGGAGAGGAGGAGGAGGAGGGGAAGTCACAGAACACCTACCAATATATACGAGGACAGGAGTAACACAGACGACACTATGAGGAACAGAAGGAGGAGGAGGAGGAGGAAGAGGAGGAGGAAGAGGAGGAGGAGGACACATCAAAACCGCAGAGCTCCTACACCATTGAAAACGACAACAGTCCTTCCTTCGAACATCACAGAACCCATTTTCATACCAGAAGACATCAATATAACCTCTATAGACATAACGTTCCCAAACACTCTATTGCACACACTTTCTGAGCAACAAAAAGCAGCAATCTGAGCATCACAGAACCCGAAAGGACAACGTCTAAATATACTTTTTTTTATACCAGAAGAAACGGGACATCTACAGACTCTCAAGGGACCCCGCGTAACTTCATACTCCGGCAAGGACGATTTACTGGGTGATGAAACAGGTGAGTCACATAAAGCCGCCACAGCATTATTAAACACACCGAAACACTGCCCCCGGAAGAGCCATTAACACCTGTGCCTTTTTTTTCCCCCTCACGTGCGCCGCCTCTCTCTCTCTCTGTTTCATGTTAGTGTTAGTGGGCACAATCTGGCCGGACCAAGATGGAGTATAACAACAACAATACAGCCAGAGAGACGTGGAGGATATTGAGAAAAGGGTTTGTGTCCTGTAGATGAATATAATGTCTGATGATGATGCGGAAGACAAGCAGAATGGAGAATAATAACAACACCGAGAGAGAAAAGGAGAGCATTTGAGAAGGTTTTGTGTCTGACAGTTGAATAATAACGCCTGATGATTATTAAAGGGGTAAATCTTAGAAACGAAAAAAACCACGATTATGAAGATGACAAGGAGGATGGAAAACAATAACATCACACTGAGAGAAAAGGAGAACAATAGGAAAAGTTTTTGTGCCCTGAGTGACAAATAACACCTGATGATTATGAAGATGGCAAGCAAGGTAGAGTAAAACAACATCACACTGAGAGAAAAAGAGAACAATAGGAAAAGTTTCTGTGCCCTGCAGGTGACATATAACGCCTAATGAATATGAACATGACAAGCAAGGTAGAGTATAACAAGTTCACACTGAGACAAAAGGAGAACAATGAGAGAACTTTTTGTGTCCAGCGGTTAGCCAAAAAAAATTATGGTGATGATGGCGATGGACAAAAGCCGGAAGGACCACAACAACACATCTAGGCCCGCCATGCTCTTAGGAATGTAGTGTTATGTGCCTGGCCGGGCATTCCGAGGCGTTTCTGACCACATTCCCTGCTGGCTCCCACTTCCCCGCCGCCAGAAGACACCCGGACAACACTCTCCTGCCTGCCTGCCTGCCTGCTTGCCTGCTTGCCTACCTGCTTCTTGCCTGCTGCTCGGCGGTTTCCTATGCAATAACGGAAACGTGCGAAGAATTTTTACTCCGTGCGTGTCAACAACATGGAGGTGGACAGGAGGGGAAAGGAGGAAGGGAGAAGGGGGAGAAGGGGGTATGGTCGAGGCGGTGTGGGGGGTGGGGTTAGAGCACCTCTCGGGGTTAACATGCAAAGCTAACTGGCGTGTCGTGTGTGTGTGTGTGTGTGTGTGTGTGTCGGGATCAGTGACACGGCAGGAAATGAAGCTGGAATGCAAGAGGAGACTGGGGCGCATTGCTCAGCACCAGCCGTGGCAGAAGGGGTAGTAGAAGCTGCTGTTGTTATTGTAGTAGTAGTAGTAGTAGTAGTAGTAGTAGTAGTAGTAGTAGTAGTAGTAGTAGTAGTAGTAGTAGTAGTAGTAGTAGAAGAAGAACAACAACAAGAACAAGAAGAGAAGGAGAACTAAAAAAAAAATAGAAAAGGAAAAAAAAATGAAAAAGAGGAAGAACAAGAAGATCAAGAACAACAACAACAACAACAACAACAGAAAGAGGAAGAAGTAGTAGTATACCAGCTTCATATTTTCTTTCATATATTCTGCCTCATCATCATCATCATCATCACCATCATCATCATCATCATCATCATCATCATCACGGCCACATCACCTTCGACATCTCAAGCAAGACAAAATAATAAAGAAAAAGAAGATAATCTGTCACCAAACTTCCCCATAACTACGACCCGTCAACTCAAAAAAAAGAAAAGTCACTATAGAGTAAAGAAAAAATATAAAGAAAATTCTAAACAAAAAAAAAATCCCCCCCCCCCCCCCCCGTCACGAGCGGCGCCCCACGTGTTCTATTCCGCCGCTGCTCATTTTTACCGGCAAACTTTTACGCTGAAACAGTCAACGCCGAAGTTTTTCAATCTAAGCTTTACTTAAGCGACACCAACTATTGATTATCAGTCTATCCCACCGCCGCCGCCGCCCCCACTGTCTCTTTCGTGCTCTCTCCCTCCCTCCCTCTGTCTCTCTCCTTGCCTCTCCCTATACCTCTCCTTCCATCCCTTCCTCTGATTCCTCTCCTCTCTCCCTCCCTACCTTCTTCCCTCCCTCCCTCTGTCTCCTCCTTCCTCTCTTCCCTCCTCCCTCCAGCCGCTCATGACTCAGTGAAGGAAGGAAGGAGGAGGGAAGGAGCAAGCAAAAGTGAGGGAGGGAGGGACAGGTGATGTCTGACGTAACTAATATTTAATTCTGTAACACTTTACGTCATTTTTCTCTCTCTTCTTTTTCGCTTTCTTTTCTTTTTCTTCGTCTAGTTCTTGTTATTCTTTTATTTTTATTTTTTTTATTTTTTACAACATTTTCTTTTTTTCTTTTTCTCTACATATTTCCTACATTTCCATTTTTTTCTTTTTCTCACCCTTCTTCTCCTTCTTTTTCATATTATTATTATTATTATTATTATTATTATTATTATTATTATTATTATTATTATTTTCCTCCTCCCCCTCCTCCTTTGCTACTAAAGTACTAATGCGCTCAAAGTCGACAGGTTTTCTGTTACCTGTTCTTCCACATCTCCTCCTCCTCCTCCTCGTGCGTGTGAGATCTTTAAGTAAACACCCGCCCCCCCCACCCCCACCCCGCCCCACCCCACATCGACGCAGCGTAAACACGAGCTCCTCCTCCTCCTCCTCCTCCTCCTCCTCCTCACCAACAGCAAACTTCTTTCCTTCTCCTTTCATGAGAGATAGCGAAAAAAAAAAGTATACGTGATCTCTCTCTCTCTCTCTCTCTCTCTCTCTCTCTCTCTCTCTCTCTCTCTCTCTCCCCGATACCACGACTGCAGCAGGAATCCTTTTTTTTTTTTTTTTTACCTCTCTCTCGCTTTTAACGATAACAACCTGGCGACGTTTTTTTATTTTTTTTTATTCATCTTTAGAACAGAAAAAGTGCATTGGTAACACACACACACACACACACACACACACACACACACACACACACACACACACACACTATCGCCGGCCTTAATGATAGTGAGTGAAGGTGAGAGAAAGAGAGGGAGAGAGGAGGGGTAGGGGGTAGGGGTGGGGGGAGGGCAGTACAGTGTTAGCGTTAGTTGGCTTATGACCAAACTTTTGCCTCCTGACACCCCGTTCGAGCCCCCTTCCACTCCCCCTCCCCCCACCCTCTTTCACCCAGCCACAGGACCCATTACTACTCCACAATATCTCCTCCTCCTCCTCCTCCTCCTCCTCCTCCTCTTCCTCTTCCTCCTCCTCTTTTTCTGGTGGTGGTGGTGGTTGAAGATAAGAAAAAGATGAAGGAAAAGTAGAAGGGAGCGAGGAAAATGGATGAGGCATGAAAAATATCGAGAGAGAGAGAGAGAGAGAGAGAGAGAGAGAGAGAGAGAGAGAGAGAGAGAGAGCAGGGAGTAGCCTATTGCTCAGTGCTCACAACATATTAACAAAACAAACCTCTAACCTTCAAATATATGGAAGAACAACATTCACTCAACAGCCGACTTACCTATACTGTCCCTAACTAAGATACTGTCGCTTTCTCTGCTGTCTTAATTATTTCAAAGTGTCTCTGCTTTAATGATTATCTAAAAGTGTGATGCGGCTTCAATGTTATACTTTCCTATTAGAATTAAGAAGTGATTTTTTTCCCCACTGTACAAAATTATTACTATACTTCATAAAGCTTCATATTTTTACTTCCCGCGTACAGTATAGAATTGCCATGAGGAGAGAAGGAATGTGTGTGTGTGTGTGTGTGTGTGTGTGTGTGTGTGTGTGTGTGTGTGTGTGTGAGATTAAGAAGAAGACGACGAAGAAAAATAAGAAGAAAAGAAGAAGCAGAAGAAGAAGAAGAAGAAGAAGAAGAAGAAGAAGAAGAAGAAGAAGAAGAAGAAGAAGAAGAAGAAGAAGAAGAAGAAGAAGAGGAAGAAGAAGAAAACGAAGAAGCAGAAGAAAAAAAGAATCAGAATCAGAAGAAGAAGAAAAAGAAGAAGAAGAAGAGGAGGAGGAGTAGAAGAAGTCCCACGCACCCATTCCTACCTTCATTCACCCGAAGAAGATGAAAAAAATAAAATAAACATCCCATTCATCAGCCTTTAAAATATGTGAAGACGCAAGTAAGGGCGTTGTTGGATTGGGTGCTATTGTGAAAAATGACAATACTTTGGCTTTCTATCCTGGGAGAAAGTTTAAATCATTGTTCTCCAGTCCACGTAACTAATGATTCTTAAACTTTGAGCTTTCCTTAACTTTCAGAATGTAACCTTACGAGCGCACAAAGAGAAAGAACGAGGAGAATGACAAAGCGGGGCGACCAGACGACAGCGGGTATGTGAAAGGATGAAACCAACTTTATTTTACTTTCTTCTTCTAAGGGCACGAAGGGCATTTAGGGAGCTCGGGGCAAGGGTCACACACACACACACACACACACACACACACACACACACACACACACACACACACACACACACACACACACACACACACATTAACCTCATCCTCCTCAGCCTATTCAATCATGCAATGGGTGTGGGAAAAGTCTCAAGCCATAAGGTCAGAGGTCACGCCCCCACAAGCCAGGCTAGGGTCAGGTCACCGCCGCCTAATATGTTGCAAGACTTTCCTCAGCTTCCGGAGTCCTTGAGGCTCTTTACAAGGTCATTCACGTTGAGACAGTGAGGTGAACTTTACTGGAGTTATTCATTATGAGTGAGGTATATATAATTAAGCAGAGTAAAGCGGTCAGTGTAAAGGGATAAAGCTCCTTCGATTAATATAAATAGCAGGAGGGATGAAAATATAGAAGGAAAGGTGGTGAAGAAAGGAAGGCAAATATAGATAAGTGCAGTAACAAAGATTAAAAGGAAAAAAAGGAAAAGAGAGCTGTTTGAAATGTGAGTTACGAAGTAGAAATAAGAAATAGATGGACGTGTAATTAGTGCAAACCCAGCTCATGAGAACAAGAAATATAAGCTAGATTAGTTGATTATTAGTTAGTTATTAGTTATAGTTAGTTACAGGAATAGGATAAACCTCTTTCGATAAACAGAAATAGAAATGAGAGACGCAACTAACAGGAAAATGGTGAAGAAGGAAGGACAGATAAATGCAATAACAGGTAGATAAGAAGAAAGAAAAGAAAAACTGCTTAGAAGGTGAACCACGGATGAAAACAAGAAAAAGAAATAGAAACAGAAATAGAAATGACACGTAACTAAAAGGAAAATGGTGAAGAAGGAAGGCCAGTAAAGATAAATGCAATGACAGATAGATAAGAAGAAAGAAAGGAAAAGAAAAACTGCTTAGAAAATGAACCACGGATGAAAACAAGTATATAGAAAACGAGAAAAAGAAAGAAAGCGAATATAAGCGAGTGAAATACCCCCCCCCCCAAAAAAAAAAGATAAACGAAGATAAAAAAAATATATATATACAAAAAGACGATAACTACACACAACTCATATAAGGAGGAGGAGAAGAGCCACACGGGGAAGGGAAAACAAGAGTCCAGTAATAGGATGTGTTCAGGCTAAGACGCAGGAAATGAGAAAGATCACCGTGGGAAAAAAGGAAGCGGGGAGGGAGGATCCGCACTGTATCTCTGGTTGTCCGACGCAAGATCCAGGAAGTGAGGAGGAAGAGAGCGTGGGAAGGAGGAGGAGGAGGAGGGAAGATTAAGGAAGGGAAAATAACCGGATGAATGAGGTGAAATAGAGCAGGAAGAGAAAAAGTAGATGGAGGAGGAGGAAGTGGAGGTGAAGACGCGAAGAGGAAGAAACTGAAAAAGATTAAAGAAGAGGAGGAGGAGGAAGAGGCGAAGAAAATGAAAAGGCAGAAAAAGATGAAGAAAAAGAAGAGGAGGAGGAGGAGAAAAAAGAAAAGAGATAAGAGGAAGAGACAGAAAAAGACGAAAAATAAGAGGCGAAGGAGGAAGAGGCGATGACGGAGAAGAGGAAGATAGAAAATGATGAACAAAATGATAAGGAGGAGGAGGAGGAAGAGGCGAAGAAGAAGGAGGAGGAAGAAAATGAAAAAGACGAGGAGGAGGAGGAGGAAGAGCAAGAAAGAAGAAAGAAAAAAATATATATATAAGAAGCAGAAACAAACAAACAAAAAACAGGAAAGATACCCGACCAAAACACGAAACAGCAGCATTAGATGGTTTTTTTTTTTTTTTTTGGGGGGGGAGGAGCCAGACACCCACTACCTACCTCCTAAACGCCCCCCTTTCCTCCTCCCCCTCCCCTCCAACACACCTGGCGAGTCTTCAATACGCTTCGAAATATTCACTGGATTTTCCGCCACACAGCCGTCGTTTGGGCCGCCGCCGCGACGCCCGACAAAGCCTTCTTCTCCTCCACTCCGTTCCCAGTCTCGCGAGAACGACTTGAGACCGACGAGACGAGAGGAGATCAGAGGAGGAGGAGGAGAGATGATAAAGTGAGAGGAACTGAGACGAGACGAGAGGAGATGAGGAGATGAAGTGAGATTAGACGTGATGAAACAAGAGAAGAGGAGTTGGTAAGACGAAGAGATGAGAAGACGGGAAATGAGGAGAGACAAGGAGAGATGTATGGGCTGAAGAGATGAGACGTGAGGAGAGAGACATGAGGAGAGATCAGACGACATGAAACAAAGTGGGAGAAAGAATGCAATAATGATAACGGGGAGTGAAGCAAAATGAAGAGGAAATAAGATGAAGCAAAGCAATAGCTGAGACGAGACCAAGTGAGCTGAGGTGAGGTAAGGTGAGTTAAGGTGAGGTGAAGTGAGGTAAGGTAAGGTAACGTAAGGTAAGGTAAGGTGAGGTAAGGTAACGTAAGGTAAGGTAAGGTAAGGTAAGGTACGGTGAGGTATCGTAAGGTAAGGTAAGGTAAGGTAAGGTAAGGTAAGGTAAGATGAGGTGAGGTGTGGTGAGATGAGGTAAGGTATGGCAAGGCAAGGTAAGGTAAGGTAAGGTGAGGTGAGCTAGGGCAAACCGAAACAAACATCAAAACACCGCTAGTCCTCTGAATATAAAACAGAAATGAGTCAGTGGAAAACAGGACGCCCCTTCCCCCAAAAAATAATAAAGTTCCCCTAACTCCCACACACCTTTACACCCCCTTCCTCTTTCACATCCCACATACATCCTTCCCCATCAAAATTATCCATTCTCTATCTCTTACCCAGTCCTGTTGGTGTTTTTCTCTCTCTCCTTCCTTACTCCATCCATTCCTCCATCTCTCTCCTTTCATTTTTTGCTTCTTGTTCTCCTTCTTTCTCCTCCCTCCGTCATTCATTCCACTTCCTCCACTCCATTCCACGCATCTCTTTCCTCACTTCCTCTCACCTCCTTCCTACCTACCTTACCTTACCTTACCTCCTCCTCCTCCTTCTCCTCCTCCTCTTCTTCCTCACCACCACATCCTATCTCCCACCCTTGCATCTTCTCGCGCCCTTTTGCCTTTTCCCACCTCCCGCTTCCTCTTCCCACCCTCCCCGCCCCCTTTCCCTCCCTCCCTCTCAGCGCAGCATAACACCCCCCTGACACAATAGCGCGTTTCGTTGCGTCGTGTCGGTCGCCGCGTTGCAGACTCAATATCTGTACTGTTTCAGGGGCGCATAAAACAGAAACATCATTACTGAGCGGGTAACGGAAACAACAGCGGATAAAACAACAAACGGGGGCGGTGCGTGCTTCTCTTGTGTTTGTGAGTGTTTGTGTGAGTTCGGGAGAGGAGAAGGGGTTACTGTTTGTTTGTTTGTGTGTTTGTTTGTTTTTGTGTATGTGTTCCTTCTTTCTACCTCCTCCCTACATGGCATACTTAGTTTCATCTTTTCAGACCCTATAGTTTCCTTTTCCTCCTCTACATTCCTTTATATAGTATCACCCAATCTCCCTTATCCCTTTCCATCACACATACACCTTTCTTTTTTTTTTTTACCTTCTGTGCCAAGTTTATAAGTGGCGAGGTGAGTTTTTAGAGTATTTTATTATTTTTTTGTTCCCCTTCCGTCTGTCTACTCCCCTCCCTCGATGTTCCTTTCCTTCACCAGTGCATCTTCTCCTTTCTCTTCCTCTGCTGTCTACGTCACTACTTTAATTCTATCTTCACTAATCCTTCCCATCAAACACATATACGCAATCGAGCAGCATCCCTATCTTCTTCCTTCTCTCCCTACTTTCTCCTTCTCTTCTCCTTCCGCTCCACATCAACGCTTATCTCTCCTCCTCTTCCCTTCCTTCCCTACCCACAACGTCCTTTCTTCTCTCTCTCTCTCTCTCTCTCTCTCTCTCTCTCTCTCTCTCTCTCTCTCTCTCTCTCTCTCTCTCTCTCTCTCTCTCTCTCTCTCTCTCTCACACACACACACACACACACACACACACACACACACACACACACACACACACACCAGCATCCTTTATCTCGGTAAACACACATACACAACCAGCATCCCTTTCCTTTTACCTTCAGTATTTTTTCCGCTTCTCTTCTCTTGCTCCATATCTCCTTCCTTTCCTCTCCCTCTCACACCAGCATCTCTCTCTCTCCTCTCTCTTCCACGTTCCCCAGCCAGCCAGCCTCACCATCACCCTCCCCCGACCCACCCCGCCTACCTACCACGGCCACCTCCGCCCCCGAACTACCACTCAGGCGCTCATTAGGACCATTACGGGGGCCACCATAATCTAATCCTTAACTCCCTTTCCCCGCCCCGCCCCGGCAAAGATGTCTCTGAACTGGAGGTTGTGGGAGACGGGCAGGACTGTTACTGTGCTGCGAGGGAGGAAGGGAAAGAGCGGGGGGAGGTGGGTAAAGGAGAGAGGAGAGGAAAAAAGGGTTGTTATGGAGGGATGGGAAGGAAAGGAAGGATGTGAAGAAGGGAATGAAGGAAGAAATAGACGAAGGCAGATGGGAATAGGAGAGAAGAGAGGAAAAAATAGTGTTATGATGGAAGGCTGAGGAGGATGGGAAGGTGGGAAGAGAAAGGGAAAGGAAGAAAGGGAAGGACGGAAGAGAGTGTGAAAGGAAGGAATAAAAGAAGGAAGGAGGGATAGACTGAAGAAAGGATGATATTACGATAAAATGAATAGAAGGGAGAGAGAGGAGAACGATAAGAATGCAATAAAGGAAAAACGAGAGTATGGAAGGAAGGAAAGGAAAAAGAGGAAGAAAAAGAGCAGAAGAGGACGAAAGGAAAGAAAGAATTAAGGAGAGGAAAAAGGTGAGACAAAAATGCGTAGGAAGAGACACGGGAGAAAAAAGAGGAAACGAAGAAAAGAAAGAGAAAAAAAATAGGTAGCGAAGGCGAAAAAAAAAAAAAAAAGAGTTGGAAGAGACAGAGAGCGAGAGTGAGAGGGAGGGGAGAGGAAGGAGTAAGGGTAAGAGGAGTTAAGAGGACGAGCGTTAAGTAAATGGAAAGTTTCGGTGAAGCGGCGTGTGAGTGGCAGAGGAGGAGGAGGAGGAGGAAGAAAGGAGGAGGAGGAGGAGGAGGAGGAGGAGGAGGAGCCATGTTGAGAAAGTGTGTATAGAGGACGGATAAGGCATGTGTGTGTGTGTGTGTGTGTGTGTGTGTGTGTGTGTGTGTGTGTGTGTGTAAATAAATAACCGATAATGAGACAGCTACACGCCACACGCAAACTCGAGTGCGGAATGGGATGAAAATAAATTACCATAGCACGCCCTCTCTCTCTCTCTCTCTCTCTCTCTCTCTCTCTCTCTCTCTCTCTCTCTCTCTCTCTCTCTCTCTCTCTCTCTCTCTCTCTCTCTCTCTCTCTCTCTCTCTCTCTCTCTCTCTCTCTCTCTCTCTCTCGGATGCGGTGGAAGGGGAAGGAGGAAAGTAGGGGAAAGTAAGGGGGAAGGGGGAGAGAGTTACGTGCTTGTGTGTGTGTGTGTGTGTGTGTGTGTGTGTGTGTGTGTGTGTGTGTGTGTGTGTGTAAGCGAACCTCCAACCCTTCACTTCCTTATTAGCGCGAGATGAAAGCGTTAAGTACACAATCATCATCATCATCATCAATATCACCATCACCATCACCTCATCTCCACTTCTCTTCATCATCACCATCACCAGCAGCATCATTAACACCACCACCACCATCACCATCACCTCCCCACCTCTTCTCTTCATCACCACAACCATCATCATCATCTTCCCTCCTCTTTCTCATCCCAGGTCCACTCCCTCAGCATCCAACCCCCCATAAGGCAAGTCAGAACTCGACTCGCCCTGCAAACCATTCAAAAGGATTTATCGCGTGTGTTTTTATCCGGCAACAAAACAACTTTATTGAATATCCGAGGTAGTAATCCACATCAGGTCGGGTTGATTTCATTTAACCGAAATTAATCCGGACTTTTATTTGTGCCTCTCACAGCACATACTACGAACAGTCTATTGCAGGAGTGGAAGAGAGGGGAGGGGAGGGGTGGAGGAGGAGGAGGAGGAGTGTGTGTGTGTGTTTGTGTGTGTGTGTGTGTGTGTGTGTGTGTGTGTGTGTGTGTGTGTGTGTGTGTGGGTGTGGGTGTGTGTGTGTGTGGGTGTTACAGAATATATTGCAAATGTCCATCGTTCGTTCTTCTCAAACCAGTAAATTTGCATCCATGGCCCAATATTTTTTTTTTTATCCTAAACCTTATTGCCTAACCCATGGCCCTATTTTTATTCCTATTCCCCCAGTTCTTTATTGTATTGCTTATTTTTTCCTCCCCAAAACAAAAGTAATTAACTCACTTCATCATTCGGATTACACTCTGCAAACGCCATGACTCGCCTCGGTCCCTCTCATCTCGACCCGCTCTCCGCCTCTCCGCTGTCACGCACGTGGGATTAATAAGCGACGGACTAATCGACGAGGACGAGACAAGTAGAGAGAAGGGGAGGCTGCAGGTGCGTGCGAGCGTGATGTCTTTCGGCGAGTGAGGACCAATGATCCAAAGTAATGACCAATGACCTAATATGATGAAGAGGAGAGAAGAGAGAGAGAGCTGTTGCCTGTTAGTGAGCAAGTTACGTGAATCAAGAAGAGAACGATTAGAAGACTCGTTTGACAGGCTTATACAATGACCAAAGACCTAAAGTAATGAAGAGAAGAGAGAAAGAGAGAGCTGTTGCCTGTTATTCAGTGAGTTGCGTGGATGAAGAAGAAAATGATTAAGAGAACTCGTTTGCTATAGCTTATTAATATCATGATCTAGTGAGCTGCGTGGATGATGAAGAGAATGATTAAGAGAAAGAATCGCTCGCTATGCTTATTAATGTTATGATCTAGTGAGTTGCGTGGATGATGAAGAGAAAGATTACGAGGAAGACCCGTTTGCAAGACTTGTATAATTTAGTGACCTGGGTGGATGAAGAAGAAAAAAGATCAATTAAATAAGTCTTCTGCTCTCCCTAAAGCGTCGGCTCAAGCTGCGTGGATGAAGATAATTAAGAGGAGAGAGAAAGTTTCACCCACTGCCTGTAATTGATTAAGCTGCGTGGAGGAAGAATGAAGACGACAAAGAAGTAGCATGCTTGGCCTTTCAACACCACCACCACCACCAACACCAACACCACCACCACCAACAACAACAACAATTCTGGCATTCACCGCCGCGTATTCCAAAACTGTCCTCCCTAAAGTGGACGTAACACACCAGATTCGCCTTCGCCCTCCCATGCCGGTGATATCAGCCATGCCGTGCCTAACTTCCTTCCCTTTACCGAGTGGCGGCGTTGGGCAGGGACGGGAGAACACACAGAGAGCAGCTCAACTTGTAACGCCAAAGAGAGGAACATGAAATATAAATTGGCTTCCTACACTGACTGGCGGTGGACATGTCGGGGCGGGAATACAGGGCAGATAACGGCTTGTCACCTCAAGCATCAGAACACCGTTGCCAGATTATCGTACTCAGAGCATAGTGTTTACCGGTTTCTGACGCCTAACTATTGCCAAGGAACATCAGGATCTAACTCTTTTAACGATAACTATAAATGAGTTTCGTTATTGGAGCCCAGAAGACAGTTTTGGGGTAGTCAGGAAATATAAATATAATGAGTACACGTTGGCAAGGTTCCAGAACCCACTCACATACATAGCAACTGTAGCTTTGTGATTTGATGAAGTGTATTGGCTTAGTAGGAGTGAGTGCTAAAAACTGACACGGCATAATTTACGGAGCAATACTATGGCTAAGAAAACATGTCCATCCTACCACGAGATTTTTTTTTCCGGTGTCTTTTTTTAATCTCTCAGAATCACTCAACACATTAGCATATACAAATACTCGACGCCAAGAGAATACGTTTAGAAATAACAGCTTAACTTGGACGTGGAAAACAGGCATAGCAAGACTTACGTTGACCAATGAAGTATAGCGACAATGGTTTCGTGGTTAGTTGTAGTACGTACTGTGCGATAAAGTGATCTCCGCTTATCCATCATTTACAGAGAACAAGTGAGATGCAACACACACATACCTGCAAAACAAAGAAAAAGAGATGGTTACTATTCCATTCTGGCAACACTTCGTAACACAAGAATAAATGATCATAGTAAAACGTTTGTAATCAATGTTTATAGTTTCAGGATATATAAAACTAGAACCTACACACTCAAACACACACACACACACACACACACACACACACACACACACACACACACACACACACACACACACACACACACACACACACACACACACAGGTAAAGGGCCTCTGCAAACCCATAAAACCAATGAGCCTGGACGGAAGGGTCAACAGACTGGGTGGACATGAGATCAGGAGGCGCTGGATCCTATTACCGAAACGTTGTATGGAGTCCAGCGATCCTTTACTTTATCAACGTTTCCTTTTAGCAACCATCAAGGAAATATTACTACACTTGATGGTCAGACTAACAGGTGGTGTCTCTGCGCTATTAATAGTGTGAATAATAACCATATGACAAAGATAGTAAATGAAAGAGGAAAAATATTATCAACTTCGGCGGACATGCTTTCCGATTCTCTTATGATGGGTAGTGTAAGTGTTCGTGTGTATATGAGCATCAAGATTATATAGTAAGGAAGACGTTACAGAGAAGAAACACACCTTCCAAAAACCTACAACAGCCGCTCGATTTCCAACACTAACCATTATGATGAAAAGTGGAAGTGATCGTCTCGGTATAGCCAGTTGGACTAGTAAAAGGGAGACGTTGTTAAAGAGAAGTAGACACGCATACCAAAACCCGAAGCAACAACAACAGTCGCTTCTTCCTCTCGGCTGGCGGGAGGAGAAAGGAACGAACGAACAAATGACAGTCTGATGGCGGCGCTGCAGGATCACTGGTGCTCAATGGCCTCGTCTGCGCCAAAGATTTTTCCAACCCCCCCCCCCCACTCCCCCCCCACACACACACACACGACTATAGCTGTTTTCCTTCCCTGCCGTGAGCCTCGTGACGTGACGGCGCTAAAACGTGTCTCGGCCCTGTGATGAACGAAGAGTCAGCCGCCAGCCAGCCACAGCCAAGCCGCCAGCCGCCACCCAGCCACAGCCAAGCCGCCAGCCGCCATCAAGCCACCACCGCCAAGACACCAGCCGCCAAGTCTTCCGCTGACGGCCGCCGCTGACACATGGGACGCGACGTGGTGCTGGCTTGCCCCCCTCCCCCCTGCACCTCATATCCGGGGCGTGCAGGACTCAGCCGGGGAGGAAATAGGACTAAGCCCCCCGCAAAATTTACGACACACCTAACCTGACATCGATGACCCTGCGTGTCTGCCTCATCTCCTCCCCCTACCCCCCATGGCATCCCCACCACCACCCTGAACCCCATCCCGCACCTCCCCCCAAACAACACCAACCCCATCATTCTTACCACCACCATCACGGCCCCCACCCTCGTTACTCCCCCTCTCACCCTCCCAATCCACAGCAGCAGCCAGACTTGCGCTATTTCATATACAGTAAAAACTTTTCTTTGCCAAACCTTTCCGCTCTGGGTTTTACATATCTCCTGGGTCAGCGCGGTCTCCGGAATTACTGGTCTAAGACGTGAAAAATACTGTTGAACTAAAGGCGTGTGGTGTCGGTGTCGGTTTTTCAGAGCGGAAAGTGTGCGGGGATTAGCGGCGTCGACTCCTTCACCACAAGCTGCTTTTAAACATTTTGTGAGGCTTGGCTGAGTGGTGTTAATGTATACTTTGGGTCACCTCTAAGATTTATGATAACATTTTCACACTTCGTTTATCATTTCTCCATCCTTACGAACCTGTGCATGACGTTAAACTGAAAGGTGCAATGAAAAATAAGCCTCTTTATCCTCAAGTCGTATTGCTTATCTTAATGTTCGTGTCACTCCGGAGCTGACAACTACATTTTCCCACTTCGTTTCTTGCTTCACCAATCCTAAATGCATACACTAACATCCACACTGCAAGACGCACGATAAACTTTACATATTTACACAGGAATAGCGATACAATAAACACTTCAGAAAATAAAACTCCCATCATTGCAAGTCATAATGTAAAACCCCTTCGCTTTGCCTCCACTTGGCGGTCGCTTCCCGGAGAGACTTCAGAGCAAGGCAAAGCAATTCACACATTCCCGTGTTTGGCAAAAAACGTTCGGTCAACATTTATCTTCCAGCGGCCGTCTAAGATGATTCAGCAGCGTTGCTAATTCGGCGGCGAGCAAGACTCCTTCAAGAGCTGAGGATCGCGGCGCCGCTTGGAACTAATTGATCAACTTGTCTTTGTTTTTAATGTTAGTTTTGCAGGAGCGGCTTTTTGTGGAACTTTTTCTGTTGGTCCATGATGTCTCCTTTACGTCAGAAAGACCTAAGGGGTTAACACAGGCATAGTGTAAGCAACCATCATCATGTCGTTTTAATTCTACTGTTATTATTGCACGAGCAGCTTTTGGTCGGACTTTTTTGAGGCCCGCGGTTTCTTCCCTTTACCGAAGAAGACCAACTCGTAGTAAGCTTTGACGGAGGGGTTAAGACAGTAGTGTGAGGTACTAGAGACGGTTGCTCCTCGTCAGTCTCCCTCACGGCGCGCCCAAGCACAGCGACCACGCCCTCCGAAGCGACGGGAGTGGCGGGGCGGGGCGGTGGGCAGACAGGCGAGGACTGGAGGAAGGGGAAGGGAGCCGCGGGGACAAAAACGAGGGCGGGGTGAACGAGGATACGCCATTATGATCGCTTTATATACTGTAAAAATGCTAAGTTAAACAAATTTCATTATGGTAATGTGAAATTTAAGGATGGAGATAACGCACACACACACACAAAAAGAACGTCCTCTCGGTAAAAAGAATAAATAAAAGTGAGCATGCAACAAAGAGCTTTCACTGAAGAATGCAATTTTCTTTGAAGCCTGCCAATGCCCGCCACGCTGCAGCACCCACGCGTCGGCCTGGCTGGTGTGTTTGGGGGGTGGGGCGGCGCACAGAGGAAGGGAAAATAGGAGCCTCGTTCGTGCCTTGGCGAGGAAGATTACGTGTTGGCGAGGCGACGAGGTGACGAAGAAGGAAAGACTGACTTGGAAATTGGGACGAAAAACAGAAATACACCATAACTTAAGGTCTGTAGAAGTGGAAAGGATGATCTAAAAAAATATAAGAAAACCTATGAAGAAAAATAAAAACTTGTCACAAATTCAAAACATAAAAGGAGATGGAAAAGGTGAGGAAGATGATGTGCTTTTTTTTTTACAGTAGAGGAAGCATTTTAAGGAAAAAAAAAGAAAATAATGAAAAAAAAAAGCCCGTTACGAAAAGAGGTGACGGAGGATGAAA
Source organism: Eriocheir sinensis (assembly GCF_024679095.1). Taxonomy (NCBI): domain Eukaryota; kingdom Metazoa; phylum Arthropoda; class Malacostraca; order Decapoda; family Varunidae; genus Eriocheir; species Eriocheir sinensis. The sequence goes on from NC_066522.1 coordinate 18,501,021, forward strand.
GGACTGACTTGAAAATTGGGAAACTTCACGACTAAAAAAGAGGAAAGGAATGACTTGACAACTAGAATATAACCCTTAAAGAAAAACTGGAAACCTACAAATTTAAGAAAAGAAAGAAAACCAAAATACAAAAACAACTAGCAAAGAAAAAGAAAGAAAGAAGGCTTAGAAATAAACAATAAATCTAAGGCGTGTAGAAGAGGAAGGGATGACTTGAAAACTAGAAGAAAATAACCTTTGAAAAATAAATAAAACCTAAAAATTTAAGTAAAAGCAAAAGAAAAAAAAATAACTAGCAAAAACGAGAAAACGAAAATACCCCAAACTGTGAATCAAACAGCAAATTTGTGTCGACGGCTTCACTTCCATAGCACCACAAACTGTTCCGACCTCAAAGGCACAGAGAGGCAGAGAAGGAAGAGAGAGAGAGAGAGAGAGGAGAAAGAGAAGGAAGAAGCAAGTGGAGAAAGAGGGAGGGAGGAACGAGAGGCAGGAAAGGAAGGGAAGAGGCGGAAGAAGGGAGCGAAGAAAGAGGAAGAAGCAGGAAAGGAAGGGAAGAGAAGGAAGAGAAGCGAGTGGAAGGAGAGAGAGAGAAGGAAGAGCAAGACCCAGACAGCGAACAAGGCCTGGCAAACTTGAGGTGACTCCTACACATCCAAAGTACCTGTTCACCTCCACCTCCATCTCCACCTTCACCTCCACCTCCATCTTCACCTCCACCTCCACCTCCCTAGAGTGTGCGCTGCCTCGGTCGTGCAAGTCAATTTCTCTCCAACTGCCAAAGGTACTGTTGAGAGTCCGGGAAATCTGTCGCCTCGTGCTGGGGCCGCGGACTCAAGACTTCTACCATTTGGACCAAAGTGGACGGATTCAAACTTTAACTTGGCTCACTAATTTATCACTTACACCGCCTGTCGACCCTTCAACCCTCCCTCCTGCGCCTTTCCATCACCCTTGCCATCGCTCGCTCTTTCCTTTTCCACTCTGGCTGACAAACGAAGATCTAACACCGTCACGTGACCTTTGCAGCCTCGTCAACGCTTTACTTCTTCATTGATTCGTCATCCACACTTGTACTTTCCCGGCATTATCTTCAACGGTTTCCTTTTCCCTAATGAGTACCGACAATGACGCTCCTAAACCTCTCCTAAACCTCCTGAACCAGCTCCTACATCTCCTAAAGCTCCTAAACCTCTCCTAAACCAGCTCCTACATCTCCTAAAGCTCCTAAACCTCCTGAACCAGCTCCTACATCTCCTAAACCTCCTAAACATATCTTAAACCTAATAAACCAACTCCAAAATCTCCTAAACCTTCTAATCCAGCTCCTAAATCCCTAAACCTGCTAAACCAGCTCCTAAACCTCTCCTAAGTCTTGTAAACCTCCTAAACCAGATCTTAAACCTCTCCTAAATATTCTAAACCTCTCTTAAACCTTATAAAACTCTCCTAAATCTCCTAAACCAGCTCCTAAACCTCTTGGAAATCTACAACTAACCTCAACTACAATTAATCTAACCTAACCTAACCTAACCTGACCTAAACACTTGGAAACCCACAACTCTTCATCCTGTATCACCAACGTCTGTCTACCCTTCTGTACCCTTCCGTCGCCCATGATACCGCTCGCTTTTCCTTATGGGACAGATGGGACAGGGGAACACCTAACATAATCCCTTGCCATTCCTCAGACCCGTCATCCCTGCCACCATTCCCCGTCTCACCGTCTCAATATGGCACCAGTGATCCCTGTCAACTCTTCCGCACCTTGCCTCTCCTTCCCCATCCTCCGTCCTCACCTTTCATTCTGATTGACACAGGTAGACCAAACATCGTCCTTGCCGCCCCTGGAGACCTGTCAACCCTGCCGCCACTCTCTCCGCCTCACTTCTTACTTCGTCTTTTCTGTAACTTTGCCCTTCGACTTCACTTCACTTCACCTTTGCTTCCCTTTCCTTCTCTGTATCTTTTCCTTTCTGTATCTTTTTCCTTTTGTGAACCTTTTTTTAACCTTTCCTCTTCTGTATCTTTTTTTACCTTTCCTGTACCTTTCCTTTCCTTTCCTGTACCTGTCCTTTCATTTTCTGTACATTTCCTTTCCTTTCCTGTACTGTCCTGTCCTTTCCTTTCATTGTCTGTACATTTCCTTTCCTTTTCTGTATTGTCCTTTCCTTTCCTTCCATTTTCTGTACATTTCCTTTCCTTTTCTGTACCTTTTTTTCCCTTTCTGTACCTTTTCTTTTCTGTACCTTAACATTTCTGTGCCTTTCCTTGATGTACCTTTACCCATCGCCTTCAATTCACCTTCGTTTCCCTTTCCTTGCTGGCTGACGGAGGAAGATCTAACGGCGCTCCTTGCTTCCCCTTCCCCCCCATCTGGAGACATGTTGACCCCTCCACCAGTCCACTCCCTGCCTCACTAATTCATCCCTTACTTGTGTCAACCTTCCTGTAGCCTACTGTGAATGTCTTCCTCCCCCATTGTTCGCCTCTCCTGCTAGTCAAGGGAAGACCTAACAAAAACATATAGTCCATGGATCCAATTGAACACCTACAAACCTTTCTCCCTTTACCGAATATCCACGTAAATAAAGAAACCCACAAGAAAACAAATACGACTTCCACAACAACATTCTCTGCACTGCTATAAGGAAATCTCGTCAAACCAACAACCAACACACTCACAAACACCACCATCTCCTATTCCTCGTCCTCCTCACTGCTCGCCTCCTCCTTCTCCCTCCTCTCCCTCTCCAAGACACCCAACATATTAAACCACCTTGAGACCACCACCTTCCACCTCTTCTCTCCCCTCTTCTCCCACCACTCACCTGGATTAGAGAGTGCCGGAGGGAAGAGGAGAGAGAGGGAGAGGGAGAGGGCTGCAAGACATCATTAGAGAGAGTAGCAGTTTCTCACACGCCGTGGTTTGTGTCCCGAGAACAGTGATCTGACCAGGACGTGGATTAACCAAGGCCTTTTAGGAAGAGAGGCCTGAGCTTCACAACAGGCCCACGGCGACGGAGAGGAGGAAGACAGGAAGGAAGAAAGGAAGGAAGGGTTGAGAAAACGGTTAGATGGTGGCAGTGTAAGAGGAAGAGGAGAAAGACGGAAGGATGATAAGAGGTGGAAAATATAAAATGAGGGGAAGAGAAGGGGAATAAGGGGATGGGATGGGAAGTGGAGGAAGGATGAAAGTATTGGGAATGAAAGGAAGAGGAACAAGAAAGGAGGAAGAAAAGAGGAACAGAAAGGAAAAGAGGATGACGAGTAGAAAAAAAGAGGAGGAGGAGGAGGAAGAAGAAGAGGAAGAGAAGGAAAAAGAAAGGCAAGGAGGAAAGAAGACGGAGTAAGGAAAAACATGAGAAGCGGAGAAGGAATTAATTAGAAAAAGAAGAAGAGGGAGTAAAGATGATGATGAGAGAGAGAGAGAGAGAGAAGCAGGAAGGTGACCAACTTTTAAACCACTTACAAAGGTTACTTCTATTTATCTGTCTAGTTCTTAAGTACTTCAAGAGCTACTTCTGCCTTCTTATTTAATCCTCCTCCTCCTCCTCCTCCTCCTCCTCCTCCTCCTCCTCCTCCTCCTCCTCCTCCTCCTCCTGCTCCTCCTCCTCCTTCTCCTCCTCCTCCTCCTCCAGTTGCTGCTCTCGTCGTCCTCCTCCTCCTTTTTCTTCTTTTACAAACTACTACAAACTGCCACTATTACCTCCTCCTCCTCCTCCTACTCCTCCTCCTCCTCCTCCTCCTCCTCCTCCTCCTCCTCCTCCTCCTCTTTTCTCAACGCCACTTTTCCTTTCACTGTAACTTCTCCTCCTTTACAAGAACCTCCGCCCACCTGCTCTCTCTCTCTCTCTCTCTCTCTCTCTCTCTCTCTCTCTCTCTCTCTCTCTCATCATCACCATCATCTTTGCCCCCTCCTACTATTTTTCTACTTAATTTCTTCTCTTCTCATGTTTTCCTCACTCCATCTGCTTTCCTCCTCCTCCTCCTCCTCCTCCTCCTCCTCCTCCTCCTCTTCTTCCTCGTCGGCTTTGTAGTGTAATTTGCAGAATGTCATCTCGGTCAAACGCGAGGAACATATTGGTGTGTCAATGGCTTCAGTGCGGCCTATCTCATCCTGCCTCTGCCGCAAACACACACACACACACACACACACACACACACACACACACACACACACACACACACAGTGACTCACCTCTGTTTGTTGTTCATTCACCTGTATACTAATGTTTTAAAAGACACACACACACACACACGAATAATGATGAATCGAAGTTCTTTATTTAAATCAATTTACAAGTGTTTGTGTGACTCCCAGAATCCACACACACACACACACACACACACACACACACACACACAAAAGGACAGAATGACACTTTATATATACATTTGTTTGTTTGTTTGTTGGTTCGTTCTCTTGCGGCTTTCGTTGTTTTCCTTTGTCTTCTTCTTTCTCTCTGTTTCTCGACGTCGCTTACGGCAAATGGATTAACCGGATGAAAGAGAGAGGGAAAAATTAATCCATTTCATCCCCTCTGAACACGAAAGGGCTAATCTGCGCACGCCCCGACCGAAAGACTGGCGACAAAGGCGAGGACGATTTGATCCGCGTCCTTCTTACACACACACACACACACACACACACACACACACACACACACACACCTCTTTCTCTTCTGCTTGTTCTTCTTTCCTCCCATTTCTCTCTCTCTCTCTCTCTCTCTCTCTCTCTCTCTCTCTCTCTCTCTCTCTCTCTCTCTCTCTCTCTCTCTCTCTCTCTCTCTCTCTCTCTCTCTCTCTCTCTCTCTCTCTCTCTCTCTCTCTCTCTCTCTCTCTCTCTCTCTCTCTCTCTCTCTCTACCATCACCATCACTATCACCATCACTATCACCATCCCCATCACCACTATCACCATTACCAACATCGTGACCACTAACCACTAACTACCACCATCTTCACTACCTATAACAACCGCTGCCACAACCAACCATTCCTACCATCACCATCACCACCATCACTATCCTCATCAGCAACACCACCACTTTTGCCATCCTCCTCCTCCTCATCATCATCATCCTCTACTTCTTTCTCCTTTTACTTTCTCCTACTCACCCACCGTCTCTTTCTCCTCATTTTCCCTTTTTTCTTTCTGTTCCTCATAATTTTTCGTTTCTTCCTCCTCCTCCTCCACCACCACCACTTCCGCCATCACCATTACCACCATCATCATCATCATCATCATCATCACAACTACCACCACGACATTTGCCCTTCCTTCCTCCTCCCTCCCCCTGCATTCACCGCCTTCGCCTTCGCCTTCGCCTCGCCCAGTCGCATCACAACAAGCCGCCGAGGTAAGATAGCGACTGGAAGGGGCCTCGTCGCTACCTTGTATGGAGCTCCCTTGTTCGCCCGCTCCCCTATACAGCACCACCACCACCACCACCACCACTACTACTACTACTACTACTACTACTACTACTAACACCAGCACCTCCAAGCGCCTTTTGCGTATTCAGTTTACTATGATTTTTTGTCCTATTTTGTTTTGTTTTCGTTTTCTCCTGTTTTTCTTCTTTCCCGTATTCTCTTCATTTGGTTTATATCGGTGTTTTTTCTTCCTATCCTTTTTGCTCTTTTCTATTTCTCTTCCCTTGCCTTTTTATTCCTCTTCCTCTTCCTCCTTCTGATCCTCCATGTAAACCTCAACATCTTCCACCTCTTTCTCCTCGCTTTCCTTTTGTTCCTCTTCATTCCCCTTTCCTTTCACTACCTCCTCATCTACCTCCTTCCTTCTTAAGCTCCACCACTCGTCGGGGCATCATCATCATCATCATCAACATCTTCAAGACTCTTTGGTTGCTTCTCTTTTGTTCCGTTTCTTCTTTTCATTTCCCGACCCAACCAGACGTGTTTCCTTATAAGACTCCCCGCCGCCCGCCGCCCGACCACCGACCGCCCTGACGACCGACGAAACGAAGCTATCAGCCCCAGTAAACTATAATTGCGACAGGAGATCCACCGCGGACCACTTGGAGGGTTTTGGACGCGGGTTAAGTGGATATATCGTTTAAGGTTTTTTCGTTTTATTTTTATTTTTTTCGTTTTCTTCTTCTCTTTTCCTTTTATTATTATCATCATCTGCTGCTGCTGGTTCGTGTTTGTTTGTTTTGTTATTTCTTCTTGTTTTCTTTACTTATCGGATGCTGGGATGGGCTATTATATACAGAGTGCGTCGTCTTTCTTTCTTTCTTTCTTACTTGCTTCATTCTTTTTTTTTTCTTTCGTTTCTTCCTTCGTTCCATTTTTCCTTCCTTCCTTCCCTCCTAGCTTCTCTCTCTTCTTCCTTCCCAGCTTTCCTTCCTTCCTTCCTAGCTTCCCTCCCTTCTTTCTTCCTTTCTCCCTTCCTTCCTTCTCTTCATTTTCCTCCCTCTCTTCGTCCTCCTCCTCCTCCTACTCCTCTTTCTCTTCTTCCGCCTCCTCCTCTTCAAGAATGTATCGTCTGGATCTTTCTTCCTGGAGGCTGAGGGGTGGAGGGATGCATCTTTTTTCCTCCTCCTCCTCCTCCTCCTCCTCCTCCTCCTCCTCCTCCTCCTCCTGCTCCTCCTCCTCCAGCAGATAGCGTCTCCCCGGGGCCCCGCGCGGCAGCCCATGTATCAAAAAGCAGTTCTTGGTTCCGCTCACGCCGGGCTGAGGGTGGCGGGGGTTTGCTGTGTACACTCTTGACTTTATCTTGGCACGCCTGGGACTTCTTGCTGTTTGGTTTAGGAAATTACTTACTTTTATAACTTTAGGATAAAACGAGCACTTTCCCCTGCCCCCCCGCCCGCCCGCCCGCCCGCCCACCCGCCTGCCCGCCTCCCTGCCCGACTTCCACGGTATAAAAAAAAAAAAAAAGAATGTAAAAATAGTAGTATGTGAATGGACGACTGGGAGTTATTAAAAAAGTTTCCCCCCCAGCCCCCCAGCATCCCCCCCCCCCCCGGCAGACACGTTATTATTAAGCGCACTGCTACTATACTTTATAATTTAAGAACACCCAGAGACAAACAGGACTCCTCCTCTTCTAGAGCAAAGACAGCGATAACAGGAGGACAAGGAGAAACAGGACCCAGAACAACAGCACCAGCAACAGTAGCGAAGACAAAAACAACGGCAAGCAGAAACAGGAAAAAGAGGACATGGACAGGAACACAAATAAGGGAAAAAAACAAAGGAAAAGGGTAAAGGAAAACTGAAACGAAAGAAAATAGAAAAAATGATAGTAAACAGAATACAAAAAAAGGTTCCTGGGATGGAGTTAGTAGTAAGAGAAACAACAACAAAACAACAACAACAAGAACAGCTAGGGAGACAGGACATAAGTATACCAGCAAAAAACAACGATAGCAACAACAACAACAACAATAACAACAACAACAACGACTGGAAATGAAACGGGATACAGAACGCCAGCAGCAGAGGAAAAAAAGTAGTAGTAGTAGTAGTAGTAGTAGTAGTAGTAGTAGTAGTAGTAGTAGTAGTAGTAGTAGTAGTAGTTGTAGTAGTAGTGGTTGTTGTTGTTGTTGTTGTTGTTCTCGTAGAAGGGGCGGGAGGGGACTTTGGCAGAGGGTCACATCATAAATTACAAAGGAATACTGACAAAAGGGAATGAAATAAAGCTAGTATCCACCTTCCAAATATCAATAATGACATGAAAAAAAGTAAAGCGAAACAGAAGAAAATGGTTGAGAAGGAAAAGGTAAGAGAACACAGATAATAAGATCCAGGAATAAGAAGAAAATGAAACGGAATGAAGTAAAGAAAGACAGGTGGGTGTGGTAGTGGTAGTGGTAGTGGTGGTGGTGAGTGGTGGTGGTGGTGGGTGTAATTGTGGTAATGCTGGTGGTGGCGGCTCGCGTCCTGCATAAGTATCACGCCGCAGCTGTGTGTGACCTTTACGAATACGAGACGAGTCAGCGCACTCTTGCCTTTTTTTTATTTTTTTTTTTACCTTTTTTCCACCAGCCCCGGGACACACGAGATGATGAAATAAATAAACGTTACTCAGTCCCGCAATACAAAATAACGCAAAACACGAAACTGGAACACGCTGCCATTCACCCCACAACACACCACAAGGGATGAAACACACGGTCATTAATAACACAACGCACACTGAAACACAGAGCAATTAACATCAACACAACACTAGAGATGAAACACACAGTCATTATTAAAGCAAAACAACACACAATTATACTGAAACACATAGCCATCATCAGCCTTACAGCACAACAATGATAGGGGCAGCTATGAACAGCGCAACACCCCCCAAAAAATAAACACATGGTCCCAAACGCAACACAAGAGTCACAGCACCCACTCATCAACACTACAACAGAACTTGCGGAGAAACACACACACACACGCCGGATCACGAAACTTCACCCAAAGCATAACACGCGAAATACAAAAACAAACAAACAGCAGTCAAACCCACAACACACCAAAACAAAATGAAACACGGCCACCAAACCCACAACACAACACAACAACACAGGAACCCGGACCTCACCCACAGCAAAACACGCGAAATGAAAAAAGAAGAAAAATAAAAGAAAACAGCGACCAACCCCAAAACTAAATGAAACACGGCCACCAAACCCACCAAATCCACAACCCAACACAGGAACATGAACCTCACTCACAGCAACACACACGAAATGAAAACAAAAAGAAGATAAAAAAGAAAACAGCGACCAACCCCCCACACCACAACCTCACAACACAACACAACTCAACCCTTCCTTTAATAACCGGCCGTTTAAAGAGAAATCTCAGCCCGCGGAGTGTTTTAACTATCAAGGCGCCATTACACTAAATAACAGAAGCCTCCCAACTGAGTCTTAAAGGGGAATGAACCTAGAGGGAGAAAAGAGAGAGAAGGAAACAGGGCACAAGAGATCAATGGTTTCCTCCTCTCCTCTCCTCCTTCTCTCTTCACATAATAAGGTCATTCTGTAAAGGTCAGGTCAAGTTTTTTCTCATAGCAATAAAAAAGAAAAAAGTAAGGCGCAGTATGTCAACGGTGCATCTTTTTTTTCTTTTTTTCCTTTCTTCCTTTTCCTTCCGCCTTTCTTCCTTCCTTTCTTTCCTTCTTTTTTCCTCCTTTCTTTTCTTTCTTTCTTTCTTTCTTTTTTTCTTTCTTTCTTTCTCCCTTCCTTCCTTTCTCATATCCATGTAAAGACGTCTCATGATAGGTCAAGTCAGGTCAGAGCACAAGAGATCAACGCCCACCCTCCCCCCTTCTCTTAAATAAGGTCGTTCAATAAAATTCAGGTCACGATCCTTCAAAAACAGGATGCAAAAAGTCACCGTTCTTCCCTACATAATGTCAGGTCATTCCATAAAAGGTCACATCAGGTCAAACTCCTTCCTTCATCCGCATAAGAAAGGTCACACAAAGTCAACGTTTTCCCATTCAAAAGGTCAGATCAGGTCAAGCTCTCCAGAAAAATAAGGTCACAAAAAGTCAACGTGCTCCCATTCAAAGGGTCAGATCAGGTCAAGCTCCTTTCTGTAACCGCACAAATAGGTCACAAAGAGTCAACGTTCTCACATGCAAAAGGTCATGCCAAAAGAGGTAAGGTCAGGTGAGGTCAAGCTGCTCCTTCCGGGTGAGAGAAGGTCGCTCGCTTCCCACATTAAACCTCGTCCTTTCTCAGCCTCAACCGCTTTCCCGCTCTCTTCCTCCGGCGCCGTCACGAGTTGAGCCACGCCGCCACGCCAGCTGGGCAGACGAGGCGACACGGGGCATGAAGCGACGAGGAACATATACATCTGTTCGTACTAACCATCGCCTTCTTTCCCTTCTCTCCAGTTTACTTTTTTTTTTCCTACTCTCGTTCATATACAGTGCAGAAGAGGAATCACGAAGCATGGAGCGACGTGGAATATGTACATCTCTTCGTGCTAACCATCGCCTTCTCTCTCTTCTCTCTCTGCCTTCTCTCAAGTTTACTTTTTATTCTCTACTCGTGGTTCATATCAAGTGCAGAAGAGGAAACACGGAGCATGGAGCGACGTGGAATCTGTACATCTGTTCGCACTAATCATCGCCATCTCTCCTCTCTCTGTTTTCTCTCAAGTTTCCTTTTTATTCTCTACTCTGTCGTTTATATCAAGTGCAGAAGAGGAGGAGCCACGGAGCATGAAGCTACGTATGGTATGTTCGTCTGTTCTCACAAACCATCAAACCACCTCTCCATTCTGTCGTTTTCATATATTCTCTATAGTCTATCGTTGTTCATATCGTGTAAGAACTAGCCTTCCTCACCCACAGAACCAAAGCCTTCACACAACCACAATCTATTTCGCCCGTGACGGTCCCAGAGTCCTGTCAAGTGCTGAGGGTCCATTCTGACAAGTCTATTCTATCGTGTTTTTTTTTTAATTCTCTAGTCTATCGTTTTTCTTATAGTGTACGAACCAGCCAACCTCACCCAAAAGACCAAAATATCGCACAACCACCGCCTATTCCCTCCATGACAGCCCCCGGGTCTCGCAAAGTGCTAGAGGTCCTTTCTATCAAATCTTCTTTCATTCTCTTGTCTATCGTTCATATAACCCAACCAACCTGACGTCACCTCACCCAGACGACCAAAAATTCGCACAACCACCGTCTATTCCGTCCAGAACATTCCCCGAGTCTCGCAAAGTGCTAGGGGTCCTTTCTGTCAGATTTTCCTTTATTCTCTTGTCTATCGTTCATATAACCCAACCAACCTCACCTCACCTCACCCAGACGACCAAAAATTCGCACAACCACCGTCTATTTCGTCCAGGACAGCCCCCGGGTCTCGCAAAGTGTTGAGGGACCACTTCCAAACATTTCCATCAGATATTGGTCCTCGCCGCCGCCTCCTAATCTAAACACGGCGGCATTAGTGTACACCTTTAAAGCGGATGGGGGTGCATTACACGGCGCTTCATCACGACCCGCCCCGCTCATCCTCGTATTGACCTTTTAAACCCGCGGTGAGTAAAGACAGAAAGGATGCTTCACCCCTTACCCTCCCCCCTGTCGCCCTACCCCCTCCCCCCCCACAGCTTAACCCATGGGCCAGGTCAGGGCAGGGCACAGCGTGAGTAGCATGAAGGATGGTTGTCACGATTCACCTTTCCTGGTTTAAAAAAGATACTCATTTACAGCACAAGGCACACTAAGTCACATACTCACTGGCACACTCACACACACACACACACACACACACACACACACACACACACACACACACACACACAGAGGCCAGCAACACACGCCCTTAACCATAACTTCAGCTCTTTTTTTTCTCTTTTCCTAGTCTCTTGCCCACCATTTACAAGATTCTCTCTCTCTCTCTCTCTCTCTCTCTCTCTCTCTCTCTCTCTCTCTCTCTCTCTCTCTCTCTCTCTCTCTCTCTCTCTCTCTCTCTCTCTCTCGACCGTGGCAGCCTCCTTGCACCATTTATTGCACAAGACGGCCAGCGGCGGGATTTTCCACTCCCTGGCAACTTTTCAAATGTTCCTCTTTCTGTCCGGCACGTTTCACACACAAAACTTTCCGTGTCTCACCCAGGAAGGCGGACGCTCAACAGTGCTCAGTATTCCGCAGCACACAGACGCTACACGCCCACACGCCAACCAAAGTCACCCAATAACCCATCCTGCTGCACCCAACCCATGCACCCAACCCAACCCGCTTCCCGAGCACCGGCGTTTCCTGGACAGCCGTGGGAACTCCATGCACACGCCGACCTCGACCTGACGGGCTTGCTCTGGCTGGCTCGCTGGCTGGCCGGGGCAAGAATATTACAGTCTGAGAGGCCTGGGCTACGCGGGTTATGGCAGGGCGATGGTTCATGTGCAGGTTATTGTGCCTCGTGCAGCCTCGGGTCGGCCTAGTAGTAGCCCTCCCTCCCTCTCTCCCAACTATTCTTCCCTCCTCCTCCACCTCTCCTCTCCTCACCTCCTTCCCTCCACCCAATATCACGGCCGGCTCGCCTCTCTCTCCGTACTCACTCCCCGCCACCTGCCGCGGACTCCCGACCATAACACGTAAATTCCCCGTTTCCCACAAGGATATACCGGGCAATATATTATGGGAGTGGGGAACCTGCGTGAATTACTTTGTGTGTGGAAAAGGACCACCACCACCACCACCACCGCAGTTATCCCTGGAGCAGAACACGGCGGAAACAAAATGAAAACGGGTCTTCATCTACACTTCCACAGCTATTTCGGGAGAAGAACACCGCGAAAACAAAATGAAAACAACTCGTCATCTTTCCCGAACTAATATTCTCCAACCGCAACCAGAATAAAACTAACAAAAGGACAAATACCTATTCTACCGCGTTTCAAAAAGATAACACCACAAAAAAGAATAGACATGGAGATGATTCGCCGTACAAGAGCAGTCCATTCTTAAGTTACGATCATCCACTTGCAGCCGAAATAAAATTAACCAAAAGACAATTATTGCAACAACGTGGGCAGGAGGACTTTCAAGCTGGTTGGCTGGGTGGTGGTGGTGGTGGTGGCGGCGACTCCCTGAAGACGTCAGCGAGCGAGGTCAAGAGGCGAGGACGTGACAATCAGGCGGCGAGGGGAGAAAGGACGCGGAGGATGCTTTGAAAGGTTTTCCCGGACACAGACAGATCCTCACGCGCAGCCTCCGACCTCGTCATAGCATCGGAAGCAGCACCAACAGCACCATCAGCACAACATCCCTCTACCCCTCCCTCAACTTCGACCCCAGCAATAGATCGCACCATCAGCACCACCACCACCATCAGCACCACAGCACCCTTCTCACCCTCCCCAAGAGCATCGATAACAGCACTACCATCACCATCAGCAACACAGCATCCCCCTACCCCCATATTCCCTGAGCCCCCAGCATCAAGGCTTAGCAGGCACAGGATCCTTGCCTCCCCGCCATCCCTCACGTATAAGGTTAACGCTTCCCTACGACACGTTCCCGCTCCCCGCCTCGACTGCCTAACCGCCCGCCCCGCTCATCCAGTTTTTTGAGCCTCTTTCACGAGATGAGGTACAGACAGGTACACACACACACACACACACACACACACACACACACACACACACACACACACACACACACTTTCTAAAATAATATACGAAAGAAATATGTATCAGGTAAAGGAATAATCTCTCTCTCTCTCTCTCTCTCTCTCTCTCTCTCTCTCTCTCTCTCTCTCTCTCTCTCTCTCTCTCTCTCTCTCTCTCTCTCTCTCTCTCTCTCTCTCTCTCTCTCTTTTGACATGCAAGTCCACCCCAGATGCAGCCAGTTACCTAGCCATCCACTCCCTCACCCTCCCTCCCTCCCTCCGAAGCACCTCCGCCACTTAATTTCTCGACTCTCACTGCTTCCCGCCGGCTCAACCTAATCCAGCGGCCGCCTGATGAAGGAAGGCTGAGAGGGACGTCCAGAGACACCTCGCAGCGCCATCACCCTCAAGACAGTGTGTGTGTGTGTGTGTGTGTGTGTGTATGTGTGCGTGTGCGTGTGTATGTGTGTGTGTGTGTGTGTGTGTGTGTGTGTGTGTGTGTGTGTGTGTGTGTGTGTTTGAGAAATAGAGAGAAAGTCCAGTCATGCGGTGGACGTTATTGCATTGTGCCCAGTGACCCTCGGAGACCTGGCCTGACCCCTCGCGCGGCGCCTTCCTCCCCCCGGGGCGTGGCTGAGGCGGCTGCTGCTGCTGCTCCTCCTCCTCCTCCTCCTCGACCCTGGCAGCTGCAGACGCCCGCGGAGCCTCGCCCAATCTGCGTGGGTCATCAATCACACCAAGACGCCGCCGCGCTTCCAACCCTCGCTTCCAGTTTTCCCCAAGATCTATCGCGGCCTTGGAGACTACTTCGTCTTACGTCTACATTCCGGCATTTTTTTTTTTTTTTTGGCCTCCTTCCACTCATTCCGTCAGTCACTCCACAACGCCGCGCCTCCACCCTCGCCTCCAGTTTACTCCAAGTCTTCTATCCATTGGGGTCTTCTTCGTTTTTCGCCAATATTCCAGGAGTTCTTCGGGGTCCTCCTTCCACTCCTGCCGTCAATCACAGCCAGACAACAATATCTCAGTCTTCGCTACCAATTTACTTAAAGATTCATGAATTCATTGGTTTTCTTCCCCTTACGATTACAGTGAACCAGTTTTTCGACCTTTTTTGAGGAAGATTCTTTCACTCACACCGTCAGAATCATACTCACACATCCTCACCCATACCTTCCACTATTCACACCCTCACAATTACACCCAGACTTGCTCTCCTACAACTTACGATTCTTCAGTTTCTTGGCGGCGTCTTCCCTCTCTTTCGCCTACCTCCGAGCCCTCAAACTCACTACAGTCTTTGCTTGACCTATCACCCTCTTCGAGTCTTCTTCTTCTCCTCATAGCCTCGCCACCACACAAAGACACCCGCACCTCCGACTCTTGCCACCGTCTAACCCACAATTCCACCACCACAGTCTTGGAGTTTTCTTCCTTTCACAGTTTTTCACGCCGACATCCTAACAGTCACACGGGGAACGCCTTAACCACAACCTTTGACATTCATTTTCCTCTCATAGTCGTTCTCAGATACCCACGCCTCGACCCCTCGCCACCAGTGTATCCCAAGACCCATCAACCTTTCGTCATACACTCACTATACAACCTTTGCCGTGAATCCACTCTGCAAGATTACAGCGCCCCTACTGGCTTTTAGTAATCTCCTTCTGTCTTTTTTCTCTCTTTTTGTTGATCTTATGCCATTTTTTCTCAGTTGCCTTCCCTTCACTCACTACAACCTTTGCCCAACCTTTGCCGTTAATCAACTCTGCAAGCTACATCTCAACTTACTGTTTTTTTGGGTTGATCTTCTGTCCTTATGCTCTCTTAGGTTGGTATTATAAGACAATCGCTTCTCACTTCAACTATTTCTAAAAGTCAAAGAGGGGGTCAGTCGGGTTGTAATGAGTACTTCAAGAGGTTCATGGTACAGAAGAAGGGTCAAACTACCACCAGGGTCATAAAGCTACCCCTGGAAATGCCCACAACTCCTACGAAAGCCTTGTCAAATATGTGTTCTTTTAGGTTCATGGTACAGAGGAAGGGTCAAAGTACCACCAGGGTCATGAAACTACCCCTGGAAATGCCCACAACTCCTACGAAAGCCTTGTCAAATATGTGTTCTTTTAGGTTCATGGTACAGGGGAAGGGTCAAACTACCACCAGGGTCATAAAACTACCCCTGGAAATGCCCACAACTCCTACGAAAGCCTTGTCAAATATGTGTTCTTGGGTGGCGATATGTCTTGGAATACGACCCTAAGTTAAAGTCTCCTTCCTTTCACTCCCTTCATCCTTTACCTTTAATCCACTCTGCAAGCTATATCACCCTAACTAGGCTTTCGTGCTGATCTTATGTTCTCTTAAAGTCACATTCTTCAACATTTCGGCGCCCCAAAAACACATATTTGGCACGGTTTTCGTAGGGGTTTTAGGTATTTCCAACGGTATATACTTTAATGACCCTGCTGGTAGTCTGACCCTTCCTCTGAGCTACCAAGAACTTAAAACAACACACTGATTAGAACCCGATTCATCTCCTTTTCGGACTTTGGATATAGTTGATGTAAGAGCCAAAAGCGTCTGATAATACCGATCTTAAAGTCTTCTTCCCTTCACACACAAGCCAAGACACACACGGATCAGACCAGACGCAACGGTAGCCTGCCTTTGATCCCCCCCCCATCCCCCCCCCCCACACACACACCCTCACCACAACTCTCTCAACACCCCGCGGCGCCACCACCACCGGGGCCACACGACAGCCCTTCCGCCGGAGAGAATCGTTCAGTCCACAACGACATTTCACGCTCTCGTTGCCACTTGCTGTCTGTCTGTCGCTGCCTGATGCATGTGGGCGCCGCGGGTGAGGTGCCTTGAGGACAGGTGGGGTGAACGGTGGCGGCGGCGGTGGTGGTGGTGGTGGGGGTGGGGGTGGGGGGGTTCAGCGAAAGGGACTTGCATGCAATGGGAGTCTGGGGTGGGAGGGGCGGCGTGATAAGTGTATTATGGCGGTAGCGACGGGAAGGGGGGGAGGTGGGTCTCTCTCTCTCTCTCTCTCTCTCTCTCTCTCTCTCTCTCTCTCTCTCTCTCTCTCTCTCTCTCTCTCTCTCTCTCTCTCTCTCTCTCTCTCTCTCTCTCTCTCTCTCTCTCTCTCTCTCTCTCTCTCTCTCTCTCTCTCTCTCTCTCTCTCTCTCTCTCTCTCTCTCTCTCTCTCTCTCTCTCTCACCCACGGCCGGCCCCAGCTCACCCTCGCCCCAGCCTCGAGTCGCGGCGAACAGCTGGCGAAAAAGGTGCCCGACGCGAGGCAACGACCCAGCGCTGCCTCCCTGCCCCTCTCCCCCCCACCCTGGCTGGTCCTATCGCCCTTCTCCCCCACTCCCCATCACCGCGAAACCCAGCACACCCTCAGGGCCCGGCAGACAAGGCTCGTGTGGCGCCAGAGAGGGTCAGGGAAAAGGTGATGAAGTTGGCAACAATCCCAAGCTATGTAGAAAGGACAGACTAACAGATAAATAAAGATATATACATAGATACAGTAGATACATATACATACACCCATAAGTATATATTCTTGGTTTAATCGACTCGAGAAAGTGATTATACATAGCTACGTATACTTACATCCATACAAGCAGCATAAATACAAATATACGTACCAGCAAGAATCATTTACAAAAGCTATTCCAAAAGAGGATGCATGATTCTAGCGACTTCCTTTGAAATGCACGGAATTCTAAAGAGTCGCCGAGGCAAACAGTGACCACCTCAACGCTCCTCTTGACGCGGGGAGGAGATGCTTCCACCCACGGATAATGAATAGACGCGGCGGTGAGAGCGGGGAGTGACTGGCTGACTGGCTGGATGAGTGGGTGACTGGGTGACTGACTGACTGACTGGGTGACTGGCTGACTGACTAACTGGGTGACTGACTGACTGACTGACTGGGTGACTGACTGACTGACTGGGTGAGTGAGTGACTGACTGACTGTGTGCCTGACTAATATAAGTGACGACGAGAGCAGTGGCAGGGTGGTTAACTGATTGATTGGGTGATTGACTAATTGACTGACTGACTGAGTGATTGACCGGCTGACTACCTGGTTGGCTGGGTGAGTGATTGACTGACTGGGTGAGTGTATGACTAACTAGGTGAGCGAATGATTGACTGACTGAGTGGGTGACTGACTAAGTGACTATAATGACTGGAGATTATTTCATCCAGAGACAAAATATAAGCAATGGTGATAGAAATGGATGACTGACTGACTGTGTGACTGATTAAATAACTGACTAACTGGCGGGGAACCTAAGTGGCTGACAAACTGACTAACTGGACGCTATTGAATGAATGACGCAGTTTTGAGAGCCATTTAACCGTGACTGTGGATGATTGATGAGTTGATTGATGGCTGCCGGGGTATGACGGGAGATGTGGGTGGTAAGCTGAGTGAATAGATGGAGGGAGAGACTGAACGCTATTGGGTGGATGAGATGGTTTTGTGAGCTCGTAAAAAAGGCGTCTAAGGCGGCGTCTTATACAGTGTTCCGTTACCCAGCTGCAGGCCACATGTAAACAGTCAAAGTGCGTTACAGCAACCCAAACAACCCACCAGAACCTCTCCCTCCCTCACACATATACGAGAATATACACCTGATTCAAGACGGTTTGGTTACTTCGTCTATACTTTCCTAGTAGGGTATAAAAATTTGATGAACTTTAGTCTCCATAAATCATGTTCATCTTCCTCCTTTCCGCATATTTCCACATCTACGTAAGAATGAAAATGTCACTTCTTATACCACATTTTTAACAGTCTTCCCTACGACTTCTACTTTAGCGATAACGTCAGCCTCTTCCTTACTAGTTCCCTGCGATCCCTTCCTTAGAATGTCACCCCCCTCACTCTTGCCAATCTCCAAACATCTACTCCTTACCTCCTGTCACCCACTTCCTTCCTCTCTCCCTCCCTCTCACGGCAACTCTTAGAACCACATGTATGAACAGTTCTTATCATTTGACACCCATTTCCTTGTCCTACTCTTGGGAATTCCTTCTTCTTACCCCCATCACTCATTCCCCTTTCCCATGGCAGCTCTTACAACCTCTTCCGCTACCCATTTCTTGTCCCTTACCCTTATCAGCCCTGTCCCTCCTCCTCCTCCTCCACCTCTCACCGCTGTGGTTGTTTGGGGTCTGTGCTCTTAACTTCCGGCCCGGCTGTCTGTTAAGTGTCAGAGCGCACGTCAGTCCCGCCTCCGTGCACGCTCGGTGACCTTCACAGCCCCGCTAAAGGTTGTGTGTGTGTGTGTGTGTGTGTGTGTGTGTGTGTGTGTGTGTGTGTGTGTGTGTGTGTGTGTAGTTTCACAGCTTTAATTCCTCTTTAGTGAGTTATATACTTGAGTAAAGGTGAAGAGGCCGCCTGACTCATCCTGGTTCGTGTTTGTCCCTCTGGCGTGTTTCGTGTCACTCTTAGTTTCATTGCCCTTGTGTTTCGGTAACTTTCCTTCTTGTTAACTCACCCGCTCCCTCTGTCTCTGTGTGTGTGTGTGTGTGTGTGTGTGTGTGTGTGTGTGTGTGTGTGTGTGTGTGTGTGTGTTCTCTTATCTCCGGGGCCTTACTAAAGATGAAGCCTTGCAGGGCCTCCTCATTCGGCGTCCCTGGTGACAGCTGGTGAAGCAGTCTGTTCGCCTGCACCGCCCGCAGCGGCTTAAGATGCGATGGACCACACTCGGCGAACGGGTTGTCGACATGCCTCTGCAGCGTGTGGTCAAGGTGGTATTCAAAAGACACGAGATGCGGAGCGGCTACAAAATCCTGGAGTCATGTTCCACAGCCTAACAACACGCGGAGCAAGAATGTCCGTGTGTTAATATATTGTAGATCTTGATATGGAAAAAGTCCGACTAACATAAGGAATGGGCGGCTGAGTGCGGTTTGGTTGACAACGGAGGTTCTGCTTGGTTACTATACCCTCTTTCGGACGGGGCGAGTCGTAAATTCATTGGTTTTCTTCCGCTTACGATAACAAGGAACCATTTTTTTTACCTTTTTGTGGGAGTTCCTTCACTCACACCCTCGCAATCACACCCACACATCATCATCTACATCTTCCACCATGCACACCCTCACAATTACATCCAGACTTTCTCTCCTGCAACCCTTACCAAGTCTACTCAAAGATTCTTCAGTTCCTCGGCATCGTCTTCCCTTCCTTTCCCCTACACTGGAGCACTGTTTGGCATTGATAGAGCGAAAGGAGGCAGTCTGTCAAAAGAATCCTGTTGCTGAGACCATAAGTGTTGTGTGCCCCGCCAGTACCACGAGGGCATTGTTGAGGTGTGTGCTGAGCGGTGAGTCTGTCATTACCCTCCTCCAAGGCTTGTTTCTGACGGCTTAGGAAGGAAGTTGAAGTGACTGTATACGTGACCCTGTTATCGAAATAGGAGTCACCACTAACAATGCGTTTATACCTTCATAACGTTTATCTTCCTCTTTCGTATTCTCTCTCCTGATCGACGTCTCTTTCCTGCACCTCTTACCTTCCACCTCTCATTTCCTCTCCCTCCATTCCCCTTTCCATAGCCATCCTTTAAAAATAGATACCTCCCTTCCCTTTCCTTTCCTCCTTCCTCACCATTCCCCTCCCCTTCCCTTCCCCTTCCTCCATCTCTTCCACCTCTATTCCTCTTTCATTTCCCCTTTTCACATCCTCCTTCCCCTTCATTCCCCATTTCCACATCCTTGCCTTCCTCCTGTCCTGTTCTGCCCTACCTACCTAGTAATCCACCTGCTTGCCATCTACTTTCCGTCCTTCACTGCCTGCCACGTCCTCCCTCCCTACCTGCCTGCCTGCCTGCTTGCCTGACGGGGGTGAACCTGCAGGAGCGTCGGGTTAATGAGCGATGGCCCGGTAGTGGGAGGCAAGCGTGAGGACAATGGACCACGCCCTCTGCCTAACCTCCCCTCCTTCCCCATCCTCCCCCACGTCAGTCCTCCCCATCACAGCTTCTTCATTACTAAGGTTTCATCACATTCTTCTGAGGCTCCCTTCCCCCCCTAACCCCCCCACCCCACCCCCACCTTTCGTCTCCTTCCTTCCTTCCTTCCTCTTCCTTCCTCGGTCTCCAGTCCTCCTCCCTCCATCCTCCGAGGACACACCAGCATTTTGATTTAGCCCACAAGATCGATGCAGCGAGGAGGAGGAGGAGGAGGAGGAGGAGGAGGAGGAGGAGGAGGTTCGTGCGTGTACCCCAAGCACACACACAATCAGGGGAGACCACGGAAGGACGCGGCGACCAGGCCATAATCACCACAATCACCACCACTAAAAATACCAACCACCACCACCACCACCATATTCACCTCTTCCCGCACGCCTCCTCCACCAAACATGATTTTTTTAACTAGATTGCTTTTTTTCTCACGGTCTGCCTATACGGGGGGGGAGGGGGAAGAGGCGGGCGGGGGGTTGTGTCTTGCATAAGTAAGGTAAATATGTGTAGGCATGTGATTGAAGACTGTCTGTTTGGTTACTTTATCTATACTTTCCTGGTCGGGTTTATATAAAAATTTCATGAACTTTTGTGTCTCTATAAATCATGTTGTTGTTGTTCTTCTTCTTCTTCTTCTTCTTCTTTCCTATCTTCTTTTACTTCTTATCATCTTCTTCCACCTCTTCTTTTTCTATCTATCCTCCTCCTTTTTCTCTTCCTCCTTAATGCCAAGAAAGGAAGAAAAAAGAAGATAAAAAAGCCTTTCCATCTATTAAATATTAAAGCAGTGTGCGATGAAGAGAGAGAGAGAGTGTCAATAAACTAAACGCCAACACCTCCTTGTGATCAAACCTAACCACGAACGAACGAACACACGACCCTCTGTCTATCTCTCCCCCTTCCCCCCTCCCCCTTGATTATCGCCTCACACAACCACTTCATTATATAGATGCATCCCCTCCCCCTCCCTCCCCTTCCCTTCCCTTTCCCTTACCCTAAACAGACTCGGAGGATCAATGGGACGGAGATGAGCACAGGAGCAACGCGTAGCTATAGTGTATGCTACCAATTTTACCTTACCTTACCTTCCTACTATTCCCATTCCCTCTCCCCTCTATTCCCCTTCCTTTAAAAATAGATGCCCTCCCTTCCCTTTCCTTTCCTCCTTCCTCACCATTCCCCTCCCCTTCCCTTCCCCTTCCTCCATCTCTTCCACCTCTATTCTTCTTTCATTTCCCATTTCCACATCCTCCCTTCCCCTCCGTTTCCCCTTTCCTTCCATTCTCACTCCACATCATTCCTCCCCTCCATTCCCCCCTTCCCCTTTCCCTTACTACAACCCACTTTTTCCTCCTCCTCCTCCTCTTCCTCCTTCCCATTCTTTTCCCATCCAACCCTTGAAAGAGTCTAACCGTAAGAGAGTTGCCGTTAGCTTTTATTTTCCTTTCCTTTCCCTTTTCCTCGTCTTCACAACATCATACAACCCCTTACATATATTACTTCAACCCCCTTCCTCTTCCTTCCACTCCCTTCCACGTTCTCCCCTTAAGACAGACTAACTAAGAAGGAAATTGCCTTATCTTTTCTTTTCCTTTTCTTCCCCTTTTCCTCTTCTTCACCACATCAAACAACCCCTACACGCATCACTAGAACCCCTTCCCTTCCCCACCCTCATCCACCACTTCCACATCCACCCCACACATCCACTGACCATTTATTTTCGTTTTCCGTTCTTTTCCACTTAATCACCACATCATACAACACCTTACAAACATTACAACAACCCCCCCTTTCCTCACCCCCCCCTTCCCCCTTCCCCTCCCTTTCACACCCTCCCCTTAAAAACCTCTAACCGATAAGGGAGTTGCCGTTAGCGTCGTTTTTTCCGCTTTTCCTTCCCTTCCTTTTCTTCATTGCTTGGTACTTATTGGCGCCACCACGGCCATCACTTTGGGGCAATCAGATGATGGCCCGCATTATCAGTATTTCCCTCCGCCTCCTCTCTCTCTCTCTCTCTCTCTCTCTCTCTCTCTCTCTCTCTCTCTCTCTCTCTCTCTCTCTCTCTCTCTCTCTCTCTCTCTCTCTCTCTCTCTCTCTCTCTCTCTCTCTCTCTCTCTCTCTCTCTCTCTCTTGCTTTTTCCTTTCTTTCCTTTTATCCTCATTTTTTCTCTCGATATTTTTCTCTTCTCCAGTTTTCTTTCCTTTTTTTTCCCTTTCTTTCCTTTCATCCTCACTTTTTTCTCACTCTCTGTCTCGTCTTCTTTTCTTCTATTTCCCTCCTCTCCCGCCTCCTTCTTTCGCTTTCTTTTTTTTCTTTTCATTCTCCCTTTTTTTCTCCTATACTTTTTTTCCTCGTGCTTCTTTTCCTTTTATTTCCCTCCTTTCCTCGCCACCTTTCGCTTTTTTTTACTTTCATCCTCTTTTTCTTTCTTTCTCGCCTTTCTCGGCCTCCTTATTTTTGCATTTCTCTCCTTCTCTCTCGCATTCTCTTCCATTTTTCTTTTCTTTCCTAACCTCCACATCTTTTTTTCTTTTTCTCCATTTCCCTCGTCTTTAATATTTCTTGCACTTCCCTCCCTCTCTCCCTCTTCCCCTCGGTTTTCCCTTTTTTTCTATCCTTTCATCCTCATTTTTCTTGTTTACTTTCTTTCGTCTTCTTTTTCTTCGTATTTATCATTTCTTGCACTTCCTTTCTCTCCATCATTCTTTCTCTCGGTTTTTCCTGTAATTTCACACACGTTTTTTTTTCTTTTACTTTCTCTCTCTCTCGTCTTCTTTTTCTTCTTCGTCCTTCTTGTTCACGTATTTCCCTTTCCCCTCCTTCTCCCGCCTCCTTTCGATAATTCCTTTCTTTCTTTCCTTTCTTCCTCCTCGATTTTTTTTCATTTTACTTTTTCCTCGTCTTCTTTTTCTTCTTCGTCCTTTTTATTCTTGCATTTCCCTTCTCTCCTTCTCCCCCTTCCTTTCGGTTTTCCACTTCTGTCCTTTCTTCCTCGCATTTTTTTATTTTACTTTTTCATCGTCGTCTTTTTCCTTGGTTCTTTGGTTGGCTGATGGCTGGCTCGATGGTGGTGGTGGTGGTGGTGGTGGTGGTTTCAATCTCATGTGAGTCAAAGTAAAGTTAGTGAGTGGTGAGGAGATTTTGAGATTTATATTGGTCCATTCTTGACGCCGCCACAACCACCACAACCACCACCACCAACAACAACAACAACAACAACAACAATAACAACAACAACAAAGTATACAACCACCAGGTGTCTCTCACGTTCGTCTGTGCTACCTGTGTTACTTTTGTTTTTGTTTCCTGTTGTTGTTGTGTTGCTTTTTTTTTTTTTGTTCCCATTTCGTATTTTCATCTCGTGTATCGGTAACTTTCGTCTTTCCCACGCCTGCTCAGTTCTCTCTCTCTCTCTCTCTCTCTCTCTCTCTCTCTCTCTCTCTCTCTCTCTCTCTCTCTCTCTCTCTCTCTCTCTCTCTCTCTCTCTCTCTCTCTCGTTCCTGCTTCTCATTATCTCAACACACACACACACACACACACACACACACACACACACACACACACACACACACACACACAACGATAACAAGCATGAAGAGAACGAGGAGGAGGAGGAGGAGGAGGACAAAGATGATGATGATGATGATATGAAGAAAAAAAAAACATGCATTAAAACGAAGGAAAACAACGACGCGAAGGAAAGAAAATAAGACACAGTGAGAAAGAAGGCAAGCGAATGCAAGAACGAAGGGAGAGGAGGAAGAAGAAAATGCATTAAAGAGTAGGAGAGAGCGATGGAGGAGGAGGAGGAGGAAGAGGACCCAAAATGCAGAAACAGTGAGAAGGCGGACAAGGACAAGGATGAGAGGGGGAAGAAAACGCGCTAAAGAGTGGGAGATAGCGGAGGAGTAGGCGGAGGAGGGAAGAGGACCCAAAATGCATGTAATCTCACCTTAAGGTCGTCTATGCCGCCCGCCAGACCTCATTTCCCCCGCAGCGCCGAGGCCTCAGATCGTGAAATTACCGTTAACAAGAGTGGGGCATAAGGAGGGACGAAATGATAGATAAATAGATAGATAGAGAGATAGAGAGAGGGAGGAAGGGGGGAGGTTGGGGATGTGAGTGCGTGCGTGTGTGTGTAAGATAAGCCTTGATATTGTTTTAGGTTGGGATGAGCAAGACCATAAGGGGAGGCTAGCGAGAGAGAGAGAGAGAGAGAGAATAACCCAAACTGAGGAAGCAAGCAAGCAAAGCGAGACGAGGAAACAAGAGGTAGGAAACTTTGCCGAAACAGAAAGACAATCAAACAGGAGTGAAATGAAACACGAAACGGGAACATGATATAGCGGACACGTGATGAGTCTGTCTGTCTGTCTCTCTTTTATCCCTTATTCTTATTCTTTGAGGTGATATGCACTAATAATGAGGAGCTGTCTATCTTATTGCGACTTTAACTGACTGACTTGACCAACGTACCTCCCTGACTGTCCAATCAACGACCCCAAAGACAGTTACTCGGTTCATCTATATGTCGTATTGCCACTCAAATTGTCTGCCTGCATGCCTGTCTAACTATCTAAACTGGAGACTGACTGACTCCACCAATCTAGCTCCCTGACTGTCCAACCAACGACCCCAAAGACAGTTACTCGGTCCATATATAAGCCGTCTTGCCACCCTTCTTGTTTGTCTACCACACTCAAAATTGTAACTGACTGACTCTACCAATCTAACTCCCAGACTGCCCAGCCGACGACCCTAAAGACAGTCACTGGGTCCATCTGTAAAGCGCCTTGTTTCCCACGCAGCGGCGGCGCGCGGGGCAGCGAATGGGAGCGCTTCATCAGGGAGAGAATTGTGCGCTGTAACCCGGCACAGTGCATCAAGGAAACATGACATTAAGTGCAGTTGTGGACCAGAGGGAGTGTGTCTAATGGAAGGAAGGGGAGGAGGAGGAGGAGGAGGTGAGTTTGATGGGGCGGAGAGAGAAGAGGAGGTGGAGTAGGAGGTAGTGGTGGGCTTTCATTCCATTTCATCTCTCTCTCTCTCTCTCTCTCTCTCTCTCTCTCTCTCTCTCTCTCTCTCTCTCTCTCTCTCTCTCTCTCTCTCTCTCTCTCTCTCTCTCTCTAATGAGGAGTGGCGGGGGCGTGCAGCAGGAGGAAGTAATTCACAGTCCACCTGGGTCATGGGAGCCCCCCCTCCCCTCCCCCTGCACCAGAAGAGAATATACAATCGTCCCCCCTCCAACCATCACCACCACAACCACTAACAAAAGACCCATCATCACTACCACCACACCATCACGACCTCCGTTTCTACCACCGTTACCACTTACAAAAGCACATTTATCCAGTTCCTTTCCTTCTTCTACCTCGCCCTCCTCCTCCTCCTCCTTTTGTTTTTCTTCTTTTTTCTCTTAACAAGCACCCAGCTAAACGCTCTTTCCTTCTACCCGCTTCCTAGCCTCACCAACTCCTCCTCCCCTCCTGCCCTTAGCCCCTGACTCCTCATTTTATCTTCCTGCCCCCTTTCCCTTCCCCTCCTCCTCTTGCTTCACCCCCCTCCCTCGCCGCCCCCGCCCCCCAGCTAGTAAAGTGAATACGAGGCAGAAAAGACTGGCCCTCACTTTGTATATGAATAATGAGCTTCCGCGTTAATCTTCATCGTGGGTGTAAATACAAGAAAATGTTTACGGGGTCAAATTTATGGCCAGACTAAGCAAGCAAGATGACGGTCACTATTGTTGTTCTTGTTGTTGCTGCTGCTTTTGTTTTCTGGCCAAGCTTTATAAAACAACACAAGCTTCTCAGAATAGCTGCATAAAGGAAGGCGATACGTTTATTAAAAAAGCAGGATGATATTTTATTTTTGCGTGTGTGAGTTTTAAAGAGATACAGCAGAATGTTACTTTGTTAAAATGAGGCAAAAAAGGGAGAAAACTCTTGCATTACGCTATTTTGTTGGCGAGAGCGGCGGAAACACTTTCAACACATAAATAAATAACGCAACAGGTGCGGGGAGGGAGGGTTGACCTGGCGTGCGTTATAAGAACTCAAATAAGTGTTATAAAGGGAAGAATTTGAAAGGTAAAAAGTAATGATAAATGGTTGTGTGTAAGAGAAGCTTTACTGACAAACAAACACAAGTAACCACCACCACTAACATCACTAACTCCATTCATCACCACCACCACCCCCAACAACAACAATAACAACACTAACACCATCCCCATCACCACCACAACCACTACCACCACTGATACCAGACCCATCACTACTACCACTATACCATCACAACCTCCATTTCTTCTACCCCCTCTAACACTCACAAACACACCTTAACCCTATTCCCCTTCTTTCCTCCTCCTCTTCATCCTCCTCCTCATTTTTCAATTTTTCTTCCTGCCAAATACTCGCCTAAACACTCCCTCCCTCTCGCCCCTTCCTTACCTCCCTACCTCCACCTCTCCGTTTGCGAGAAAGACGAAGGTATTAAGGCAAACAGGTAAAAAAATCAAACACCTGGAACAATCAAGGCAGGTGTGGGGCAGGTGATGATGGGGTGTGAGGCAAGGCCTCAGGTGTGCCCGGAGAGAAATAATGGGCGTGTGAGGGAGACGGGGCAGTATATGAGGAAATCCTGTTCGCGGCCTGTTAGTTTAGCTTAGCGGGATGGGAGGAGGAGGAGGAGGAGGAGGAGTTAACATAAAAACATGGAAGAGTAGGCAACAAAGTATATTAGCGTGTGACGAGGCTGTTTGGGAGGAGGAGGAGGAGAAAGAGAGGCTGGGGGGAAAGACTTGAGCGCGCGAGCATGTGTGTGTGTGTGTGTGTGTGTGTGTGTGTGTGTGTGTGTGTGTGTGTGTATGAATGCCCCCCCCCCCAACATCCTCAGAGGTGGTGACGCACGGACAAGGATCAACAAAGAGCAGCTTGAAGGGAACAGAGCAACACACACACACACACACACACACACACACACACACACACACACACACACACACACCTGCATGGTCAGAGGGGTGAAGGAGAGAAGGATGAATGGTCTTACTCTCTCCTGGGGGCCACACAGCATCCTTTCTCCTCCTCCTCCTCCTCCTCCTCCTCCTCCTCCTCATCATCATCATCATCATCATCATCATCATCATCATCATTTCCTCTACAATTATATTCTTCCCTCAGTTCACTCCTTTCCATTCCTCTCCTCTTCTCATCCCTCATCTCTTCCTATTTCTTCTTCTTTTTCTTCTTCCCCTTCGGCACACAGGCCCACCACTTCTTTTCCCCTCAACACCATCATCACCATCATCTTTCTTAATTTTTTCTGCTATTATGCCCTTTCCTCATCTCCTATTTCCACTCTCCTCTCCTCTTCTCTCATCCCTTCCCTTTCCTTCTTCTTCGTCGTCGTCTTCGTCTTCTCCTCCTCCTTCAACACTCAGAGGCTCCACACTCTCCCCCCTTCCCCCTCAAACACAAGGAGTAGCGTTAAGACCCCCGCCGAGCACTAACACACAGCAGAACAAGGCGCGCGGATCACCTGGACACACATACAACCTTCCCTTGTCTCACCTCGACGCCACACCAGCGGGCTGACGTCATCCTCCTGCTGCTTACCGGCTCAACGGCGCCTCAGTACACATTAAGACACTTGTTTCGGGGGCCAGACGTCGACTTGATTAACTTCCCCGCGTGTGAAGCAGCGTGTGTACTACCTTGTCTTGTCTCAGTGCTACTTCAACGAGGCTAATGACATTCTCCCTCAACTCTCTGGCTCTATGCGACGCGGTACACGTTAAGACACTTGTTCAGGGGCCAGATGTCGACTTGATTTACTTCCCCGTGTGTGAACCGGTGAAAGAAACGGATAAGCAGATATGAAGCGTTTGTGTTGTTGGAATACGACCCACGCTTAAAACTGACGTCTCTTTTGGCCATTCATCTATATGCTACTCTCTTTTATATAGGTAGTGATTATCGGACTTTTTTTCTCATTTATTTTTGCCCTTGAGTTGCTTCCTTACTATAAAAAAAAATGAAAAAAAAGCACTAACACGATATTCATGGACCAACAAAAACAAAACAAAAAAACATGATAGAAAGGCCGCAAAAACACTTAGTCCTTCGGCATGATTAAAACCAACACAAGGAGGGTGCCCACTGATCTCCTTCTAGCCTTGAATTTCAGTTGGCAACATTTTTTTTTGAGCAACTCCATGCAGTGCCGCCAATCACACACATCATTTGACGGGTGGCTTAAACTTTCCGCCAATGACTTTCGGATACTGTTTGTGTTGTCACCCTCGGCACGTCTTCCTTACCGTTCACTGTGGCGACCGACCTTCCGGAGTCTTAGTAATTTTGGTTGGTGCAGTGGGAGAGAGGGTACGAAGGAGGGAGGTTGAGGGTACGGCATTGCACACTCTCTCTCTCTCTCTCTCTCTCTCTCTCTCTCTCTCTCTCTCTCTCTCTCTCTCTCTCTCTCTCTCTCTCTCTCTCTCTCTCTCTCTCTCTCTCTCTCTCTCTCTCTCTCTCTCTCTCTCTCTCTCTCTCTCTCACACACACACACACACCACCTTGATATTTCTCTCTCTCTCTATTCCCTCATCACCCCGAATGTTCCTCTCTCCCCTCTCCCCTCTCCTCCTCCTCTTCTTCTTCTTCCTTCCTCCTAGCCTGATAGTATTTTCATTATTTTCACCTCTTTCCTACTTCCCTTATCACCTCTTTATTCCCCTCTTCCACCTCCTCCTCTTTCTGTTTCTCTTCCTCTTCATCATCCTCTTCTTCCTCTTCCTCTTCCCCTCCTCCTCCATTCCAGCCTGACATTTTTTGCTCCTCTTCCTCCTCTTCCCTACCCGATATTCCTCTCCCTTCCGATCTCTTTCTACTCTTTATATTTCTCTGCTCTTCTTCATCCTCCTCTTCCCTCCTCCTCCACCTTAATATTCCTCTCCCCCTTCTCCCCCATCATCCAAATATTCCTCCTCTTCCTCTTTTATTCTGCCCTCATTATTCCCTTCGCATCTCCCTTCTCTCTCAATCCGTTATTTCTCTCCATTCCCTCTCTTTGCACCTTTTAAAATCCTCTCTCTTTTCCTCCTACTCCTACTCCTCCTCCTCCTCCTCCCCTCTCTTCTCCCTTTCTTTCTCTCTTCTCACACAATTCGATATTTCTCATCCTTTCCTCTCTTTTTCTACTCTTAAAAGTTCTCCTCCTCTTCTTCCTCTTTTTCCTCCTCCATCCTTATAATCCTTCCTCAATCACACCTCATTTCACGACGCCTCTGTCACACCTGCCAACGCGACCTTTAATTCTCCTCCTCCTCCTCGTCCTCTTAATGCTGTCTAACTTTCCGCAAAATCTTCGAAAACTCGCACCCACGCCCTTCCTTTCTTCTGCTAATCTGCCTTCCTTCCTTCCTTCCTTCCTTCCCTCCTTCCTTCCTTCCCTCCTTCCTTCACTTTTCATTCACTATCACTCGCTCCCACACTTTCTCTCACTCTTTTTCTCGTAATTATTCAGGGGGAGGATAAAACTAAGCCCACGAGAGAGAGAGAGAGAGAGAGAGAAAATCGTGACCTCTTATATCATACTCTCTCTCTCTCTCTCTCTCTCTCTCTCTCTCTCTCTCTCTCTCTGCCCCCCTCCCCTCCCACCCCCTCACGCATACCCAATCGCTGTGAGTTTAACCCCAGCACCGCCACCCGGAGACGTCTTCCAGGAACCCACGTGTTTGCGGAGCCGCGGAGCCGAGTTCGTCTTTTGTGCCTCGTCCCAACTTTGAAAACACGACCCTCGCATTACTTTGGTGTCCCTTTACTTTACTTTTCCTCGCAGGCTCACTCGCATTTCCGTCCCCGACCACGCTGCGACCTTTCTCTCTTTTTCTTTTTCTTTCTCTAGTCACGGGACACGAAAAGTTGAAAGGGGTGAAAGAGGGGAAGGATAGGGTGTATTTGGAGGTTGGGTACGATGTGAGGTGGGTGGGGATGGGGTGATGGGGTGAAAGAGAGGAGATGAAGGAGACGACTCAGCATCCGTCAGTCTCCACTAACATACCTGGGAAGCATATTAATCAGGTGTGGCGGTGGTGGTGGTGGTGGTGGTGGCGGCGGTGATGGTGGTGGTGGTGGTGGTGGGAGACGGTGAACCCAACTCTTTTCTTATCTTAATCTCTTTCCTTTTCCTTATACTTTTTTTTATAATTTATGTTTAGTCTTCCGGTCTCTCTGTCTGACTGTCTTTCTGCATTTGTTAGCCTGTATCTCAATTTTCTCATCTGCTTGCCTGTCTGTCTATGCTTATGTTTCTGTCTTTGTCCGTCAGTCAGTGTGTTTGTCTGTCTGTCTCAGTGTGTTTATGTCAGTCTGTTTTTGTTAATCAGTCAGTATATTTGTCTGTCAAGTGTGTGTGTGTGTGTGTGTGTGTGTGTGTGTGTGTGTGTGTGTGTGTGTGTGTGTGTGTGTGTGTGTGTGTGTGTGTGTGTGTGTGTGTGTGTGTCCTCGTCTTCCTTCCTCCCCTTAACGCCTCTTTGGTCTCCCTCAAGCAGCTTATCGCCCGGTTTCTTCCTCTACTCCCCTCCCTCCTGTCGGCCCTCGCGTCAAACAGTTAATTAAGGCAGATTAGAGGAAGCAGGTGTCACTAATGTGTTACGAGGGCCTCCTGCAGCACCCACTCTCTCTCTCCCCTCGGTCCTTAAGTGGTTTCATTGGACTTTTTTAGTTTTTGTATTCACTTTTCAGGGCATTTACTTTTTTCTATTTCTTGGCCCATTTGTGATTTATTTTTCTTTCATGATTTGTTCCAGCGTCAGGGACTGTTTTTTTTTCTTTTCTTGTGGGAGTCAGTTAATTCATTCCGTTTTCAGTGAACTTTTTACTCCCCTCTTTCCATTCCAGGCGAGGAGAAGTCAAATGAACATCAGCGAGTGAATCTAACGTATGGCAATGACCCAACTATTTTTTTTTACAGTAGATATTGATGTATGTACTTTGTTTTACACACACACGCGTTAGAAATGTCAAAAAAAGAACATCTGTGTCAAAATAAAGTACAGCAACGACACTCCTCTATACTCCTATCCAATCATTTCAACAATTTCAGTTATTATACAAGTCCTTTCAAAATCATTTATGTCATATATTTATTTACTTATTTATTTATCACCCGTGTTCGTCCCATCCTATAAAAGTGGACAGTTGTCTCCATTCATTATTCCATCTTGCATAATCTCCCTTTCTCTTCCTTGGACTTGGAGTATTGATGTGTCACCCTCGCATCTCCTGTCACCTTTACCTGCCTATACCTTTACCAACCTGATCTGTGTTCTAACCCATTCTATAAAACCGCAAAAATGTCTATATAAATCCTTTCTCCTACTAAATTCAGTCTCCTATTTAATCCCTTTCTCTTTAAATGTTAGCATATCACTCTCGTTTCATCTAGCACCTTTACCTGACTCTACATCTACCTGCCCAACCTGCATTCTTCACATCCCATAAAACTACAGTGATGCCTCGTTAAACCCAGACTCCTACCAAGTTCAATCTCTTATCCATTCCCTTTAATTAATCTAGAAATGTTAATGTGTGGGTCACCTTCGCCTCAACTGACATCATTATATCTGATTCTGCCTCCTACCTATTACGTCGCCCGTGTTCTTCCCACCCCATGAAAGACTGCAAAATTGTCTCCACTCACAATTCCATCTTGCATAATCTCCCTTGGCCTTGGAATGTTAATAATCTGTTCCTCTTTCATCCTTTCTGACACCTTCACCTGCCTATCACCTCACCTGTGTCCTTCCCATCCCATAAAAGACTGCAAAATTCTCTCCACTCACTAGTCGATCTTGCATAATCTCCCTTGGCCTTGGAATGTCAATAAGCTGTTCCTCTTTCATCCCTTCTGACACCTCCACCTGCCTATCACCTCACCTGTGTCCTTCCCATCCCATGAAAGACTGCAAAATTCTCTCCACTCACTAGTCGATCTTGCATAATCTCCCTTGGCCTTGGAATGTTAATAATCTGTTCCTCTTTCATCCCTTCTCACACCTCCACCTGCCTATCACCTCACCTGTGTCCTTCCCACCCCATGAAAGACTGCAAAATTCCCTTCACTCACAATTCTACCTTGCTTAATCTCCCTTGGCTTTGGAATGTTAATCTGTTTCTCTCTCATCCGTTCTGACAACTTCACCTGGCAAAATCACCTGCCCGCCTCCTCTGTCTGCTCGCTATACTCGCTTCACTTCTCTCCAACACTCTCATTTCCTCTTCATTCCACTCCATCCCTCGTATATCCTTCCCTGTTGACTTGCAATGATTAACAGACAGGCAGGTGGAGAAACAAAACGACACACAGACAGGTGCGGAGACGGAGGCAAACAGAGAGACAGACGGAGAGATGGAGGCAAAATGACGCACACACCGATTGTTGGGAAGACGGAGGCAGACAGACAGATGGACGGAGAGATAAACAGACAGGCGGAGACGAAAACGAGGTAAATATAAAGACAGACTGACAGACAAGAATACAGATGGAAAGACAGATCGAAAAAAAACAAGGTAAAAAGGAAACAGATTGACTTGAAGGTGCTCTCTCACTCACACACACACACACACACACACACACACACACACACACACACACAGAGCGAGAGACGGCGGTGGGCACAAAGCTGGCGGCCAAATATTGACACGTTTTTCTGGCCGTGGAACAAAACACACTCGCCGTCACTCTTAATTAATCCTTTTGCAGTGAAGTTTCCCCCACGCTACGTCTCTCGCCCCGCCCCGCCCCCCCCCGGTTCGTCATAAAGCCCCGTATTCTTAAGCGTATCGGCACCTCAGATCGCCTGTTTCATAAGCCTCTCTCGTAGAAGTTAGCTGCCTGGATTTTTTCATGGAATGTATGTAGGGGAGAGGCTTAGGTCCACATTCTTAACCGTATCATGCTCACTTTTTCCAAGCACACAGAGAAGATTAATAGGGTTTCCATGGGCGTTTTTTCCCGTTCAAGGTGTAGCAGGATGCAACTCGGGCAAAAAAATGAGGAAACAACAACAACAAAAAAACACGCTGATGCAACACACACTTACAACACAGCACTCACCCCCCACCCCCCCTCACACACCCACACGCAACACACCCACTCGCCCACTCTTCCACAGGCCACAATCTACTTCTCTTTAACCTG
Source organism: Eriocheir sinensis (assembly GCF_024679095.1). Lineage (NCBI taxonomy): Eukaryota > Metazoa > Arthropoda > Malacostraca > Decapoda > Varunidae > Eriocheir > Eriocheir sinensis. The sequence goes on from NC_066522.1 coordinate 18,534,323, forward strand.
GCACTTTTTTCTTTTTCTTTTTCTTTACAGTAAAGTATATGCAACTCAAGGACCAAAACAGAAAGAGGAAACAACACAAAAACCCACTGGAGCAACACACACCTACTACACTTTACTCCACCCCCGTCCCCTCCTCCCCCTTACACCCTCACTCCACCTTACTACAATGACACCGCTAAGTAACTCCCCCCCACCCCCCCACCCCCACCCCCGTTCACCCTCCTGACCCCAAGAACAACGCAAGACTTGAGTGTCGCTGAAGGTGTAGTGCCGAAGTTCTCTCTGTGGGGCGCGGCGGCTTCCCCAGGGCGTTGTAGCAAAAGGGAGAACTGGTAAGACAGAACACACACACACACACACACACACACACACACACACACACACACACACATCTGTCATCGTCCTCCATCATTTATTTATCAGAATTCAAACTATTCATCTCTCTCTCTCTCTCTCTCTCTCTCTCTCTCTCTCTCTCTCTCTCTCTCTCTCTCTCTCTCTCTCTCTCTCTCTCTCTCTCACATTTATCTGTCTATCTTTATACTTTTTTTTTCTTATTTAATGACGCCAACTATTTTCATATTTTCTTGTCGTGACCTTCTTCCATTCCGTCCTCCCTCCACTGACGCACATACAAGAAATAAATCCATACATTATATATCGCAAATGACATAAGGTTGAAAGATAGGTCACCCTGAAGGAGCGCTCCGATCCTGACAGACGTTTAAATGACATCAGCAAAAAAGAAATGCTGTGGAAGACCGCATTAAAAAAAAAAGAGAGAGAGAGAGAGAACAAATAATTACATGCAACGCCTGTTTTTGCTGCGCATAAAAACACGAACCCCGAGAAGGCAACAACAACAAAAAATGGTAATATAAACTAAGTAAAGGAATCAATATTAATACGAAATTAGAGAAGCTAGCAATGTCATGTATAGAATTAAAAAATAAACCAACTAATATATATCAAACAACAAAGAAATCACATCAAATGGGCTTAAAACAGCACAGCAAAACAAAAAACGGAAGACATTCGAAGCTGCTTCAACCGTTAATGGAGGTAAACTTTTATGATAATCTAAAGAAAAAAGAAAAAAAAAACATTCATCGTCTTCAACAGGTATACAATCTCACTGCTAAGCATCCCAAAACTAACACCATGGCATGAACACAGAGATAGAGAGCAGGACCTATTCCGCCGTCTGTCTGTCAACCTTCCCGCCTCAGCTCACCCGATCCCGCTCGTTCGTTCCTGTCGGCCGCTCGAAGCCTCACTGATCCACCGAGGCTCCGAAGCGATGCCGGCGCCGCAAAATCAGCACTTCCGCGACAATTAATATTTCAGACTATTTTCCAGCGCGTCAAGGGAGAAAGAGAAAATATACCAGGAAATACTATTCTTAAAATGATCCACGTTGGTATTTTCAACGTCTGGCATTTTCCGGTCGTGTGTGTGTGTGTGTGTGTGTGTGTGTGCCGGTCATAAGGTCATCAACAGTATGCGTCAGAGGCGATAAAAGGGAGGAGGAGGAGGAGGAGGAGGAGATGACACGGTGGATGGTAAGAGAGAAGGAAATGAAGAGAGGAATGAAGCGGAGGAGGAAAGATGAGGAGTAATGGAGAGAAAGAGGAAGGAGGAGGTGGAGGAGAGGAAAAGGAAGGAGGATAAATGAGAGGTAAATGAGGAGGGAGAGGGGAGGAGAAGGGAATAAATATAGAGGTATGGGAGGAGGGAGAGGATGCAGAGGGGAGGAGGAGAGAGGGAAAGGAGAAGGACAATGAGGGCGTGTGTCAGAGTAATGAAGGAGGAGGAGGAAGAGGAGGAGGAGGAGGAGGAAAGGAGAGGGGAGATAAGAGAGCGTGGCGGTGGATGAAAAGGGGAGGGAGAATGGGGGTTAAATTTCTGTGGGGAGGAGAAGCAGAAATATGGGGAAGGAGGGAAGGAAGAGAAAGAGGGAGGAAGGGTAGGAAGAGGGTGAGGATGAGGAGGAGGAGAAGGAGGAGGAGAGGAGGGTGAGGAGATGACGAAGGAAGGGGAAGCAACGAAAGAAAGGGGAGGAAATGAAGGGGATGAGAAAGGAGGAAAAAAGAAAAATATGTAGAAAGAGGTAAAAAAAAGGAGCAAGGGGAAGAGAGAAAGGGATGTGATGAAAGGGTGTGACAAGGGAGAGGAAAGAGAGAGAGAGGGGGAGGAAAAGGCGAGGTAAGGGAAAGAAAGGGATAGAAGGAGATGAGGAGGGAAGGGAGAAAAAGAAAGTAGAGATAAAAAAAAAGGAAGGGGATGAGAGAAAGGAATGAGAGGAAGGGAGGAAGAGGAAAAAGAGAGAGGGGGAAGGTGGGGAAAGGGAAGGAAATGAGGAAGAAGAAGAAAACAAGTGAAATCAAGGTAAAGAAAAGGAAAAAAGGAGGGAGGGAAGAAGATAAACAAAGGAAAGGAAAGAAAAGAATGAAGAGGAGAAGCGAAAGGAAGAGAAGAGCCAAGAGGGGGGAGAGGGGCGTGAGGGGAGGAAAAAGAGGGGTGAGAGGCAGGGTGAGGGGGGGTAGCGGAGTCATATCTGGTCAAGGGAAGAGTCATCAGTGGGTCAGCCTTAAAGTTGTACACCGTTATAGAAAGGTCGAAGATCAATATAGCGGCGGCCGTTGTGTGTCTGACCTGTCCCGTCCCCTCCCTTCCCTTCCCTTCCCTTCGCTTCCCTTCGCTTGCCTTTGCTTCCCTTCGCTTGCCTTTGCTTCCCTTCTCTTCGTTTAGCTTCTCTTCTCGTCCCTTCCCTTCCCTTCCCTTCCCTTCGCTTGCCTTTGCTTCCCTTCGCTTGCCTTTGCTTCCCTTCTCTTCCCTTAGCTTCTCTTCTCGTCCCTTCCCTTCGCTTTCCTTTCCTACTTTCACTTCTTTTCCCCTTCCCTTCCCTTCCCTTCCCTTCCTTTTCCTTCTCTTCTCTTCCCTTCCCTTCATATCATTTTTCTTCGCTTTTCTCTCTTTCAGTTTCTCTTCTTTTTCCCTTTCTTCCTTCCCTTTCCTTTCCTTTCCCTTTTCTTCTTTTCGCTTCCCTTCCTTCTCTTCCCTTCCTTTCCCTTCCCCTCCCTTCGCTTTCCTCTCATTCAGTTCCTCTTCTTTTTCCCTTCCTTCTTTCCTTCATTTCACTTTCCTCTCCTTTCCCTTCTCTTTTTTTTCCTTGCCTTCCTTTTTATATCCCCTCCATTTCCTTTCCTCATTTTCCCCTTTCTTTCTATCCCTTTCATTTTCCTTCCTTTCCCCTCTTATCATTCTTCTTTCCTTCCCTCTCCCTTTCCATCTCTTTCAATCCCTTCCTTCCATTTCCTCTCCTTCCCGTGTCTTCCATTCGTTTTCCTTTATTCAATCTCCCTTTTCTCTTCTCTCTTTCATTCCTTTTCCTTCTCCTTCCCCTCCACTTCTCTTCCTTTCCCTTCAATTCCCTTCCCCACTTTAAATTACCTTCCCCTCCCTTCCCTGTCATATAATTTGATTTTATTTCCTCCTCTTTCCCCTCTCTCCCTCCCTCCCTTTCCTGATCTTATCTCTACGTTCCTCAATTTTCCTTCTTCCTCCTCTGTTCCCTCCCTTTCAATCATGTTTTTCTCTTTCCTTTCATTCTCTCGTTGTCCTTTTTTCCTCACATTTTCATCGCTTCCTTTATCTCATTCTTTTCTTTACCTCGCTGACTCACTCCCTCTTCTCTTTCCTAGGCCTCTATTATTACTTCTCTCTCTCTCTCTCTCTCTCTCTCTCTCTCTCTCTCTCTCTCTCTCTCTCTCTCTCTCTCTCTCTCTCTCTCTCTCTCTCTTAGCTAAAACAGTTAAAAATCAAACTTGCGAATACGTTTTCTAATTTTCTCGCTAAGTTATGACGTCAGGATCGGAGGTGTATGACGTCAGAGAAGAGAAGCGATGACGTCACAGGAGGGGGCTAGAGCGTCACCAGTGTGTGTGTGGGGGGGGGGTTATGAGGTCACTGGAGGGGGGGGGGGGGAATGGTAGAGAGGCAGCACAGGAAGGTTATGACGTTGGAAGAGAAAGAATCATGACGTCACTAGTTGCACACACACACACACACACACACACACACACACACACACACACATACACAGGCAGTCAGTCTCTAGGTAAGTAAAGTGATCAAGTGAACTGAATCAAATTTACATACTATTTTTTTTAAGTTTAGTTTAGTTAGTTCCTTCCATTCATTCTAAGTTTCGCTCAATTTTAGTCTATCGATCATAAGGAAAGCGAGGAAGGACGGGAACGGGATAAGGAAGGAAGAGGAGCAGAAGAGTTTGAAAGACGAGGGGCTTACAGGGGAAGGGATAAGATGGCGCTGGGAAGGGGGATGAGAGGAAGGAAGGGAGGAAGAGGAAAGAAGGGGAGAGGGAAGATGGGAGTAAGGGAAAGAAATGAGGAAAGGAGGAAGTGAAGTCAAGGGAAAGAAAAGAAAAAAAGGGGAGGGGGATAGATGACGATGGGAAGGGGGATGAGAGGAAGGGAGGAAAAGGAAAGAAGGGGGAAAGATGGGGTAATGAGGAAAAAAGCGGTCAGGGGTAAGAAAGAGAGAAAAGAGGGGAGGGGATATAATAGAAACAAAGGAACGATAACCAATGGAAAGGAAAGAAAAAAGAGAAGCGAAAAAAAAAAAAGAGAAGAGCGAAAAGGGAAGAGAGGATTGAGGAGGAGGGTAAGAGGGGAGGAAATGGAGGGAGAAGGCACGGTTATATCTGGACAAGGGGAGGAAAGAACGGGGAAAAGTAGGGTAAGGGAAATATATGAGGAAAAGAGGAAGTGAAGACAAGGGAAAGAAAAGGAAAAGAGGGGAGGGGAAAATAGAAACAACGGGGAGGGAGATACGTAATGGAAAGGAAAGGAAAGAGAGGAGAAGCGAAAAGAGGGAAGAGCGAAGGGAGGCTTGAGGAGGAGGAGGGTAAGAGAGGAGGAAAAAGGGGTGAAGGGGAGAGGAAGGAGGCACGGACATATCTGGTCAAGAAATGAATCAAGATTACATACACCGTTTTGTTTTGTTTTGTTTTAGTTTAGTTAAGTTGATTCCATTCATTCTAAAGTTTCTCTCAATTTTAGTCTATCGATCATAAGGAAAGCGAGAGAGGACGGGTCATTTTTTTTTTTTTTTTAGGAGGGAGGGCAACATTACCTGGGCCACACCTTAGTCAACCTTACCTCACCTTTACCTGGCCACCACGGAGTAAAATATCACGTCAACTCACCTGGACTGAAACACCTTGACGCCAGCACAACACACAGGTAAATCACGCATGCACGCACGCACCTGCAACAGAAGAAAAAAGAACGTCAATCAAGTAAAGACGGAACAATTTATTTCATCAGATTTTCCCGTCGCCAAGCATGTCATCAGAGGTGTAAAGGAGACGTGTGTGTGTGTGTGTGTGTGTGTGTGTGTGTGTGTGTGTGTGTGTGTGTGTGTGTGTGTGTGTGTGTGTGTGTGTGTGTGTGTGTGTTTTCTCAGTTCCAAATCGTTGTCCCACTAACCAACATTTTTGCTTACACACTAAACACAAAACAATTATAATATCTCTTTTTTTTTCTTCCTTTTTTTTTTCTTTCAGGACGGACCATGAACTCACTGTCTTCCCATTTGTATGTATGTTTTTGTTTTCACTCGGTTCCAACTCACACTCCCGCTAACCAACATTTCGCTAACCCACTAACAACACAAAACAATTACTATCTCCTATTCTTCCCTTTTTTTCCAGGGCGGAGAACACCACCTCTCTTCACGTCCCCTCAAGATAAAGACGAAGAAGAAGAGGAGGAGGAGTCATGGAAACGAACCTCTCCAACGAAGGACAAAAATACAAAGAGGATTAACATTATTTCCCGACGTAAGAAGAAGAAGAACGTGCCCGCCTCGCTCGCGTCCCTGAAACTGAAGGAAAGCCACAATGCTAATTTAGGTATATGAGTTTGTGGATGGAGGAAGATTGTGGATAAAGGAAGAAAGGAAGGGAACGTGAGTATGTATAGGACTGTTCTGAAGAAAGAAATTAATAATAACAGCAACAAGAACGACAACAACAGGAAGAAGAAGAAGAACAAGGAGATGAAGTCTGAGAAAAAGACGAATGAGACGAAAATGAAGAAGAAAAAGAACAAGAATAAGAACAAAGCGACGATGATGAAGATGATGATAAAGAAGAAGGAACAGCATGAACGAAGTTAAATAAAAGAACAAGAACGAGAAGAATGAGATCAAGAACAAGACCAAGAACAACAAAAACATTAGTCACGTATAAATTAACCACAATACCTGTACCGAACTCCCTCATGCAGCCTTCAAGTTCAAACAAAGACAAACCATACCCAAGAACGCCGTCATCAGTGCAGCCGCTGACGCCACCACCTCACTCCCAGCCGCGTCAGCCCAGCCCAGGAGCCGCAATCTCAAACATTTCATCCCCCAAGCTTTTGTATGAGTTTTGAGCATTTCCAGGGCTACTTTTATGACCCTGGTGGTAATCTGACCCTTCTTCTGTACCATGAACCTAAACACTCATTAGAACCCAAGTGATCTTTTTAGCCTGTGGAAATAGTTGATACATGTGAAAGGAGAGAGGGTTTGAGACTACCATCCCTTGCAGCCCGCGCGGTGAAGACAAGAGCCAGTCAGTCAGGGAGTCAGCCAGTCATCCTCCGCCGCTCACAGTCGTCGAGTAATCACGGCTAATTAGTCTTCGTTCCTACTCCTGGAGAAAAGCCGACGAGGAGGAAGACGCAGCAAATTACACGCGGCGGCGGAAGGGAAAGAAAAAGAGGGAAAACTCGTGCGCCAAAAGACCACCTGACACCGAGGCTCTTCCTTTCTTCGCAGACTCGTCCGCCTCTAACTTATTTTTTCTCCCTGAATGTATAATTTGAATATCTAAGAACTTTGGATTTTGGAACGTGTGTCAAATGCCGCTCAGTTCACGGAAATGTAGAAACCATCCAGGCTGTCTAAATACGCAAGATAGGTGGAGATTAAATATAGACCGGGATTACGTAGTGTGGTCATTCGTGAGAACATAGAACCAGGCTGTCTAAATAATTGCGATAGATGAAAAGGAGTTCTGGTGTAGGGGGCGGCGTTCCCTACATCAACCCTTGAATAATCCCCCCCTCCCCCCCCACAACCCCCACCCCTCTCATCTGCAGAACCCGGTTTAACTGACGCCCCTCTAACCTGTCCCCTACAGCTACTACAGAACGCAACCGACCCAGCCAAAGCTTCCCCCTTGGTTGGGTCGGCGCCCCCACCACATCCAAAAGGACTTTCTCCACACCTTAACCTTGGGGCTTTGTAACATCACCTAAACCTTTCAGCCTTCCTATTTCCTTTCTTCCATTTCTTTCCTCTCCTTCTTTACCCTCTGTTTCCATGCCAACACGTCTGGGAAGAAGGTCATCTGTATGGAAACCCGCTATACTTCCACTTCGGAGCCTCTGTCACACTCCCTAAACCTTTCAGCCTTCCTATTTCCTTTCTTCCATTCCTTTACGTCTGGGAAGAAGGTCATCTGTATGGAACCCCCTATACTTTCCACTTCGGAGCCTGTCACCACTAAACCTTTCAGCCTTCCTCTTTCTTTTCTTCCATTCCTTTCCTCTCTCTTTTTCTGTTTCACGTCTGGGAAGAAGGTCATCTGTATGGAAACCCGCTATACTTCCACTTCGGAGCCTCTGTCACACTCCCTAAACCTTTCAGCCTTCCTATTTCCTTTCTTCCATTCCTTTCCTCTCCTTCTTTACCCTCTGTTTCCATGCCAACACGTCTGAGGAGAAGGTCATCTGTATGGAAACTCGCTATACTTCCACTTCGGAGACTCTGTCACTCCCTAAACCTTTCAGCCTTTCATCTTCCTTTCCCTTCCTCTCCTCCTTTACCTCCCATTTCCCGGCCAGCACGTCTAGGGAAAAGGGAGTCTCGCAGCTTCCCAAGGCACGTGCGGTTTTGCTCTGGTCTTCCCCAGACGCAGGGCGGGGCTTTCGCTTCTTCCTCTTTTCTCTCTTGCTATCACGAACAACCCAGAAAGCATTACAATTCCTATCACTCCTGACTTTCAACAACCATTCATCCGACATTCAGGAGATATATATTCACTTCTCTTGTTCTGTTTTCCTGTTGCCTCTTGTTTTGTTTTGTTTTTGTATATATAATTTGAATCTATATACGAACTTTGGATTTTGAAAAGTATGCCAAAAGCCGATCAGTTCACGGAAATGTATTAAAAACCAGGCGGTCTAAATGCATGCGCAAGACAGGCAAACAGATTAAATACAGACCGGGATTATGTTGCCTGAGCTTTTATATTACTAATTATTCCTCTTTGAACTGTCTCTCTTGCTGTAAAAATAAAAAAAATAAAAACTTCGTGCGAATTCGGTCACAAACTCGTCTAAAAACAATGCAATCCTGCTTACATGGCCGGTAGTAATGCAGAATTCCCAAGAACACCAATTACTGACCTCAACACCACCACCAGAAGCATGTCGGCGCGCGGTGAAATGTCTCATGTAGGAGTTTAGCTTCGCGCCTCGGCTCGTCTTCGGTTCACCTGCTCTTCCCGGGAGGACGCGGACAAGACGCCGACAACCCGCCCCGCCGACCTCGAGGCCCGCCAGACATGCAACGCGAGAGCCACCTCAGACAACGATCTTCAGGGATATGGTGCTTGCTCACGACGAATACGGACAAGAGACGGATATAACCAAGAACAAGAAGACTGAAATGTGTTGTAATATCTCTATCTATCTATCTGTCAAGAGCATACTTCTCCTCAAATAACCTGTAATATCTCTTTCTATACATCTCTTCTCCTCCTCTCGCCTCCCGAAATTGATCTATCTTTCGGCAACTCTTCTTGACTCTTGTAGGAGCAGTGAGTAGCGGGCTTTTTTTTTATTAGTTTCTTTTTTTTTCTTTTTGCCCTTGAACTGTTTCCTCTACTGTAAAAAAAATCTATCTATATATCTATCTAAAGCATTATCTTCCTCAAATAAGTTGTAACATCTCTTTTCATTTATTTATCTATCTACCTATCTATCTCTAAGGCATAATCCTCCACTCGACAAAAAAAATAACCTCACTTCCAATACTTCCAATAAACAATTCGTACTAACCCTTTAAAACAGCCCCGCCCCACCAAAAAAAAAAAAAACAAGATATTCCAGACGCAGGACAAGACAGGTAAGTTCGAGACGTTAAGTTAAGGTAAGGTAAGGTGAGGTGAGGTGAGGCAGCGGCGGTGGTAGCGTGTGAGACCCAATCTAAATCAACCCCAATTGTCAAAATCCAGTTTACTGATTGCCTGCCGCGGCGCACCTGCGAGACTCGACCTGCTCGGCTGTTCTGTACACGCAAACCTTTCCTTTTCTCTCTTCCTCTTCTATTTGCTCTTCCTATTTCCAGCCCTGACGTCCCTTCCTTCCTTCCTTCGTTCTTGCTTCATCATTTTCTCTCTCTTCTTCAGATTGTTCTTATTCCCTGCAGCCCTGACGTCCCTTCCTTCCTTCCTTCGTTCTTGCTTCATCATTTTCTCTCTCTTCTTTAGTTTGTTCTTCTTATTCCCAGCCCTGACGTCCCTTCCTTCCTTCCTTCGTTCTTGCTTCATATTTTCTCTCTCTTCTTCAGATTGTTCTTATTCCCAGCCCTGACGTCTCTCCCTCCTACCCCTCTTTTCTTCTTGCTTCACATTACCTTAGTTTTTTTTTTTCTCTTCTTATATTTGTTTTTCCTGCCGCAGCCCTCACGTTCTTCCTTCCTTCCTTGCTTCATATAATTTTTCCTTTTTCTCTCTCTTCCAATATCTGTTCTTCCTATTCCCATCCCTTCTGCTGCCTACCTCTCTTCTTATTTTACTCTCCCTATCCAAGTCCTTCCTTCGTTTCTTCTTTTTTTTCTTCCTTGCCTATTCCTGCCACCAACATAATTACATTTCTTCAATTTTCTCTTCCTATCCAGTCTTGATTTCCTTTCTTCCTTCCTTTCTGCCTTGTTGCCTCCTCCTGCCACCCACCTACCCACCTACCTCTCTCGGGAACTAATATTTTCAGTACCCACGAGTTTGTTTGCCCAACTCCGAGCAGCCACATTACCACCACCACCACCACCTTCACCGCCACCACCACCACCACCACCTCGAACAAGTTTATGAAAAGCTGTGGTTCGCTATTTTTTTTTCTCTCTCTCTCCCTCTACTTCCTCCCGCCTTCCTTCCTTCCCTCTTCCCCTCGTTTCCCCTCACGAACGGAGCCTCTGTGATGAAACGAAAACTGGTCAAGGTTGTTAGTTATAGTTATTGTTGTTGTTATTGTGGATGGAAATGACGCAGCGTGATGATGATAAAGAAAAAATAGGACATAAAAGAAATAAAAGAGATAAATATTAATATACTGTTTAATAAGGATATATAAAATGAGATGAATGATGAAACAAACAGAAAGGGTAAAGAAGTTAAAAAGAAGAACAGATAGATATGGAACAAAATACAATAAAACTAAGAATAGGGAAAAAAAACTAAATAAATCGAGAGAGAGAGAGAGAGAGAGAGAGAGAGAGAGAGAGAGAGAGAGAGAGAGAAACAGCAACAGAAAGACAGGCAGGATCATGCTTCTCGGTACATAAACTCTTCCCTCCTCGAAGCGGTCATAACAAACCTCTCCGCGTGTCTGAGCAAACAAGCGGCGGCCGAGGAAGCGTCTTGGCTCAACTGGCTCTCGTCGCAAGGGAAAAATAACACCCACGAGGACTATAGTGACTCGATAGCATCAAGCAAGCAAGTAGAGACCGGAGAACGTGGCGCCTCTGATAAAGGAAACCAGTGAGATATATATGTCTTATTTTCTACAAGTCGTATTTTACAGCCAGTTCGATAGTTCAGCACTGGGTCATTGTAAGCGCCTAAAACAAACTATATTCTCTTCAGTGATTCGTTATTTCTACTCATTGCCAGATACTAAATAGATTTCCTCTTGTTTTTTAAGTTTTCTTCTTTTTTTATATCAACGCCAAATACTATATATATACAAGTTATCTTCGTAGTATTTTGTGATTGGTTGGGGTGCTTACAAACTTGCCGCGCTGGACTATGAAACCGAATCTTAGTTTTTATCAACGGCAATGTGACTGATTTGTCCTTTTTTGACCCGTTTTTGCATGCCGTGGTTTGATGGTTTTGTTCATTTTCTTATATATCACTTTTTTTACGACTGAGTTTGTAAATGTCGATTTAACTGTGAGAAAATCCTTCTCTTCCTCCTCCTCCTCAGCTGTCTATCACCTTAACCTTAACCTAATCTAACCTTAACCTAACCTAACCTAACCTAACCTTAACCTAGCCTAACCTAACCTAACCTTAACCTAACCTAACCTAACCTAACCTCTATAAAGCTGCCATCCCGTCATTCTCACTCTCTTAAGGCAGATTTTACTAACTCTTCCACCCCACCACTTCACTCTTGTCTTGTCCCGCGCTGTCCAGGACCTCTTAAAGTACCTACGTTCTCTCCCCTCGCCAGGCCGACACTTCCACCCTCAGCGCAGCAATCAGTGCCGCGGGTGTTGTGTTTCCACCAGCCTCCGCCTCCAGCCCCAGCCACCGCCACTCAGCGACTCCTGCGTTCACGTCTGTTCTGGACCGTGCATGTGTCTGGTTGTACTCAAAAAGCCTGGACGGGGGCTGCTTGGTCTCTTCCTGGACTGCATGAGGCTTGTTTTTGTCTCCTTTCCTCTCTTCTCCTCTTCTTTCCTCTCAGGCGCTCTTCCCTGTACTTCCATTCCCTCCTCGCACCACTCTGCATAATGCTTTACGCTGTTCAGCTAGACACGCTAAACACATTCTACAAAAAAGTAACACACGGAGGCTGAGTCACAAAAGAGGAACGACCCATCGAGATCAGTGATGAATAAAAGGATTGCAGAGAAGTTCAGCGATAAAGGAATAAGGAATCGACATTGGCCCCTCTTTCGGCTACCTCTTCGGATTCTTTATAGGAGCAGCGAGTAGCGGGCTTTTTTTTCTTATTATTGTTTCCTTTTTTTGTGCCCTTGAGCTGTCTCCTTTGTTGTAAAAAAAAAAAGATTAGCTTAAATCACAAACACAATTAATTTTAACAACCTTTTCACTCTTTCGTCAAAACTATTGGGGTCTTACACAGGTGGGCAGGCAGGAAAGTTTCACATCTAAGCAGTTGGCCGGAGCGGTTGTTTATTTATTCAAACACAACCAACACTATTACAGGCAACGGCTCACACTCGGGCAGGCAGGCAGGCAGGCAGGTATATGCTCAACTAAATCTCATTAAAATCAAACTAACATTACTAATTGCATCACATTCCCAGAGTCTTTTGTAGGAACACGACCCAAGTAAGACCATAAGAACATAGGGAGACTGCAAGAGACCGAGTGGTAAGTGGCTAGGTGGGTGGATGGGTAAGTAGGTGGGTTGGGTGGGCAGGTATGAAGGCGAATAGGTGGGTGGATGGATGGGTTGAGGTAGGTAAGTAGGTGGGTGGGTAAAATGGGTTGGTTGGTGGGTAGATAGGTGAGTGGGTAGGTGGGTATTTGCTCACGTACGCCTCCGTGGTTCATTAATCTTGTGTTCTGAGTCAACAGGGCGCCTAAACACTGTCCCGGGCCCATGCAAGACAGACGGACACTCCACACGTCGCGGCGGCCGAACGTGAGTGGTAGACAGATCACACACACACACAGCACGTTCAGCCTGCCCATAGTGTGTGTGTGTGTGTGTAAGGGGAGAGGAGTGTAGAAGAGAAGAAAATAAAACAGAAAGAAGGAAAGAAAGACAAAGAAAGAAAGAAGGAAAGGAAGGAAGGACAGGAAGGAAGGAAGGGAGAAAAAGAATTAAACAAACAAACAAACAAACAAACGAACAAAGCCAAAGGAGAGAAAATAAGAGAGAGAGAGAGAGCGAGAGAGCAGGACCATTCAAGTAGGTAAACGACGATGTTAAAAAGGAAACAAAGGCTTCAGGAAATGTCATCACCGTATTTTACTGCAGATGAGATTTGTGGAGGAGGAGGAGGAGGAGGAGGAGGAGGAGGAGGAGGAAGGAAGGAGAGGAGGTAAAAACAGAAGCCGACAAAACAAACATCAAAAAAAGCAAATACAGACAAAAAAAAAACAGAGAGAGAGAGAGAGAGAGAGAGAGAGAGAGAGAGAGAGAGAGAGAGAGAGAGAGAGAGAGAGAGAGAGAGAGAGAGAGTAAGGTAAAGGCTAAGGTAAGTGGCGTAGGTATGACCATTTAAAGAAACACCAGAGTGACGCAAACTTTAGGGGCAAACTTAAGGAAAAACTCCATTAGGACACCTTCACAACTTCGGCCGCCTGAGTCCCCTGATCAGCCCTCCGCCGGGAGTCCTGTGAGAGTCCCTGCAGGCGTGGCACTGACCGGAGCCTCGAGTTGGGTAAGGCGGGGGCGAGGTATGTGGGCGGGGCGGGGCGAGAGTGGGGTAAGTGAACTGGGCGGGAAGGGAAGGGAAGGGAAAAGAAGGTAAGGAAATTAAACGAAAGGGATGGGAAGGGAAAGGAACGGATGGGAAGGGACAGGAAGGGACGGGAAGGGGAGAGATAGGAAGGAAAGGGAAAGGAAAAGACAGGGGAAGAGATAGGAGGAGAAGGGAAGGGAAGGGAAGGGAAAAAAGGATCAGGGCTTAATTAAGGAAGAAAGGGTTGATATACCGAATGAAAGAAGAAAAAGAAGAAGAAAAGGTTGGAGGTTTGAGGAAAAAGGTTTTAGGGTTTGGAGAAGAAAGGTTTGTAAGTTTGGGATAGAAAAGGATTGGGGTGTCGGAGAATATGATTGGGAACTTGGGAGGAAAGGGTTGAGGGTTTGAAGAAGACAAGGTTGAAGGATTCGGGAAGTATATAATGGATTGAGATTCGGGGAAGGAAGGGATTGAGGAGCTGAAAATATAAAAGTTGCGAGTGAGGTTAATAAGCAAAAGAACCGGATCAAGAAACAGAAGATGAGGAAGAGAAGGCCATCGAGACCCAGAGGGAAAACAGGGGAAGAAAAAAGTAAAAGAGTTTGGCGAAGGAGTGTCTTGGGATCGGGGAGAAAGGAGTAAAAAGGAAGCTTGCTCGAGAGGGAAATGCCTAGAGAACGCTGAGGAAAAGGCAATGAGGAAAAGGATAACGAGATGGAAGGGAAACCGAGAAGGAAGGAAGAGGGAGCTGTAAGATTAAAAGGAACTGAAGGAAAAGGAAAAGCAATGAGGGTACAGGAGATAAAAAGGAAAACAATGAATTGTAACGCAGAGAAAAAGGACAAAGAGATGAAAAGGAAGGAAGAGGCAGCTGTGGGATGAAAGAGAACTAAAAGAAAAGGAAAATCAATGAGGTCAAGTTCGAGAAGGAAAAGGTGTGAGATCGATGAAGGAGGAAAAGGATGCAGGAAGTAAAGATCCCAAACAATGAAGCAGATAAATGATGAAAAATGAAAAAGCGTCAAATCAAAGGGAAAGGAATTAGGAAATGCAAATAACAGAACGAAGAATAACGAGATTAACATTGAAGAAGAAGAAGAGGAAAAACGGTATACAGGTGAAATAGAATAAAGGAAGGGATGGTGAGGTGAGTTCAAGAAGAGAAAAAAAAGCACTGAACCCGATATGATGAACAGGAAGACTTCGATAGTGATGTGGATATGAGTTTAGAAGAAAGGATCGAATTTGAAAAGGAAGAAAGGGAATGATCACGACGGAGAGGGAATGAGGTTAAAAGGTTAGGGAGTCCGATAAAGAGAAAGGAGTTTGAAAAAGGTGTCGTGAGAATGAAGGTAAGGAAAGGTAAAAAGGAAATGTCGTGAAGTTGAGAAAGGGAAGAAAGGAAGGAAGGAGGAAAGGAAGGAGTTTGAGATGGTGGTGAAGTTAAGGGATGAAAGTTAAGAAATAAGGAGTTTTAATAAAGGAAACGGAGGGGTATCAGGGAATAAGTATTAGAGAATGGGAAAAGGGTTCAGAGAGAGGGAGTTTAAGACAAAGGACCGGCGGTATTAGGTAAGAAGGGAGTTTAATAAAGGAAAAGAAAGTGGAGGGCAAAAGGGCATAAGGGAATAGCTGGTCGAGAAAGGACGTGAAAGATAAATGAGGAAAGGAGTTCGGAGAGACTTTAATTAAGAAAGGAGGCGATTCTAAGGGAGAAAAGGGTGAGGGAAAGAGAATTCACGTGGGAATAGGAATACGAGAATGAAGGGAGAAAAAGGGTCGTAACAATGAGAAAGAAAGGGTAGAAAGAGAAAAGGGAAATTAGAAAGAGAAAAGGGAAATTAGAAAGAGAAAGGAGAGAGAGTGATGTTGAAAGGGTAAGAAATGGAACTTTAATTTAATGGGGGAAAAAGGAAAATAGTAAAAAGAGAAGAGGATTACAAAAAAAGGGAAAGCAGAAAAGGAAAAAAAGAAAGACTGGTGTTATGAAAAGTTAAAAAAAGATGGAACAAAATGGAGAATGGGACGAATTAAGGGGAAAATTAAAATGTGAAAAATGTAGTGTGAAAAATGTTAAAAAAAATGTAGAATGTGAAAAACGCAAAATGTGAAAAACTGTGAAAATGCAAACTATGAAAATGTGACAATTAAAATAAAACAAAATAAAAAAAGGTTGGGATTTAAGGAGTGCATTCTTCTTACTGGAAAGGAGAGAATGCTTATAATATTATCTTCCGCACCTCAAAGCCCACCTGCCTACCTTCGAATCTCTCCTTCCGTGCTTCAGGTTATAAACAAATTCCTTCTTTTCATCGTCCGCGCCTCAAGTTTCCTCCACACAACACTTCCGGGAACCCTCACACCGATGCATGCTTTTTCTTTCCTCACACTCCCTTATCTAAGTTTATTTTATTATTATTTTTTTTAGGCTCCCACTCAATTCTTTCCTGTTTTTCTCCTCTCTCGATCTCGACCGGCGAATTATGTTATATTCTCTCTCTCTCTCTCTCTCTCTCTCTCTCTCTCTCTCTCTCTCTCTCTCTAGCATCTTTTGTATATATATTTTCTTTTCTTTTCTAGCTCGTTTCATATATTTTTTTTTTACCACGTCTCTTTATAAATATGTTGTGTTTATTTTCCTCTATTTCTTCTAGTTTTTCTTCCTAGTTTGCTGCATCATTTCCCTAACGAGTTTATTTAATCTTTTTATCTTTTTTTTTTTTTCGTTCACTCGCCTTTCATAGTTTGCCATTTTTTTTTTTTCCTTTTTTATCCGGAGTTCATTTGATCTCTTCTTATTCACTCATTTTATTTGATCATGCATTCACCCACTCACTCACTTACTCACTCACCCATCGCCTCACGCACTGTCTCCTTCACTCACACACTCAC